>NC_035443.2:105313626-105613626 GCF_002127325.2 Helianthus annuus
GATATGGAAACTCAGCATAATTTAAGGGCGATAATTTAGGCTAGATTTACTTCTATTCCTAAAGGGGTCACGAGCTAATAGTTAGGTTATTTACCTAAAATACGACCACTCACACTTGTATAAATAGCACTCTTCCACATTCGGAAGACACAACACACTTCCCTCACGCTTTGACACACGATACTATAGTGATCCTTGTACTTAGCTCGTTACCATCCGAAGTTGTAGCCTTTATTTGTTATATTGAAGTTTGGTGATCGGTAGTTTCCATCACCCGAGGTTTTTTATGCCGGAGATCATTCATTGATCAAGGGCTTTTTCCTCGTATAAATCCTTGTGTCACTTGTGCATTTTACATTTAAGTGATCCTTCACTTTGTTCATCATACCAAGCATCATTCCCCGTTTACATAAAGTTTGGTTGCATTATCCTTGTGTGATTTTTGGCCAATACAGTTTGGCGCCCACCGTGGGGCAATTGGTGCTTCATTCATAAAAATTTTTTTCTGTTGGTGACCATTCCGGAGTGTTGCATGGCTTCGTCGTTGAAGAATACCTCCACAGCGATGTCGGCAGTCAATTCATCTACTAGCATTCCACCTTTGCCTCCACCACCAGCCGGGTCTCAGAAAAATGCTGAGAAGAGACCAACTTCTATCTCCTCTAAACCATCATCTTCTGCTCTAACTTCTTCTGTTCCCAGTACTAGTGATATATTTACTTTGATTTTGCAGATGAGGGATCG
The DNA here is from genome assembly GCF_002127325.2 of Helianthus annuus. Taxonomy (NCBI): domain Eukaryota; kingdom Viridiplantae; phylum Streptophyta; class Magnoliopsida; order Asterales; family Asteraceae; genus Helianthus; species Helianthus annuus. The sequence goes on from NC_035443.2 coordinate 105,314,371, forward strand.
TATGCAGCAGCAGGATGAAACTAATGACAGGATCCTCAGAGAAATCGGAGATCTCAAAAGACAAAAGAAAACGACAGAGGATCATTCCCCACTGATGCCCAAATCTTTGAATTTTGATACTCCAATGATTACTTCTCAGCCATCAGAGGTCCCAGACATTCAATATGTGGGTGGATCAAGAGGGATGCATTTCGGCTCAGCAGTAGTAACTCATGCATCAGGATCATATTTCCAACCGGCAGGATCTTATACTCAACATATGGGATCCTTCATGAACTCAGGATCCTCCTTCGTTCCAGGATCATCCCAGGTTCAAGGATCCTCCTTCGTTCCAGGATCATCCCAGGTTCAAGGATCCTCCTTCGTTCCAGGATCATCCCAGGTTCAAGGATCCTCCCTCGTTCCAGGATCATCCCAGGTTCAAGGATCCTCCTTCGTTCCAGGATTATCCCAGGTTCAAGGATCCTTCTTCGTTCCAGGATCATCCCAGGTTCAAGGATTCTCCTTCGTTCCAGGATCATCCCATATTCAGGGATCCCTTCAGATATCAGGATCCTTGAAGAATTTGCAAACAGGAAGCCTAGATGTCCATCAAGGAGATTTTATTCCAATGCAGACCATTGCTTCCACTGGTCCATCCATTATCCCAGAATCCCAGCAATATGGATTCACACCCAATGTTCCTAACTTGAACCCGATGGGAGGTAACACTTTTAATAATTCTCTTACCACTAACCATGGATTCATGCAGGATACAGGTATGAATCATGCTATGGCCAGAGAACTACAAAAACTGAAGGATATGATATCAAGTGTTCCAGGGGTAGTCAAACCTATCCCGGAGATCGCAGATGGAAGCCATAAGGTATCTCGCTTTGCACCACCAATTTGTGATGCTGAGATACCCAAAAGGTTCCATATCCCTACTATGAAGCTGTATGATGGTACAACGGATCCTGAGGAACACATAGCACAATACAGGGAGAGGATGGAGATCAATCCAATTCCAGAAAAGTTAAAGGAAGCATGCTTATGCAAAGGATTTGGATCCACTCTTACTGGATCAACTCTTAAATGGCTGCTAAGTCTTCCCCCTTACTCTATTACTTCATTTGCTAATTTAGTTAATTTATTCAATAATCAATTCTCTTGTAGTAGAAAATTTGAAAGATTGACTAGTGATTTATATAGGGTAACTCAGGGTCATAATGAATCATTAAGGGATTACATAACCAAGTTTAGTAAAGAATCCTTGGACATTCCTAACTTGGATATGGCCACAGCTGTTGAGGCCTTCAAGATGGGATTGCTTAAGGATTCATTGTTCTATGATGATCTTGTTATGACACCATGCAGGAACCTAGATGAAGTAAGAACTCGGGCACTCAGGTTCATCCGGCTAGAGGATGACAAGAGGATCCAGGAGAGACAAGCAGGATCCTCAAAGCAAGAAAAGCAAGGATCCTCTTTCAAAAGCAACAGATTCAAATCCTACAATAGGAATGACAACCAGAACGTGCATGCCGTTGACCAAGAAGAGGATGATGAGGATTATCCTCCGATTTCTGAATATTGTTTTTCCATTGATAATCATGAACTAATCCTTGCAATGCAGAATCTAGTAGAAAAAGCCAGATGGCCCAGAAAAAACGACAAACCAACTGGAACTAAAGACAAATCGAAGTGGTGTGCATACCACGAGGATTTTGGGCATTTAACTGAAGAATGTATCGCATTAAGAAAAGAAATTGGATATTTGCTAAGCAAGGGGCATCTAAAAGAGTTGTTGGGAAGAAAAAAGCAAAGGACTCAGGATCCTGAAAGGATCCCTGAGAAAGCTCCAGCTCCTCCGGCAGATGCCCAAGTGATCAACTTTATTTCTGGAGGATCAGACATCTGTGGTACATCCTTCTCAGTAGCTAAAAGGCATGCAAAGGAAGCTAAAATGGATAACGGAGAAAGGCCTATTCGAACATCAAGTGTCTCGGAAGGAAAAGCGATAACCTTTGATGAGGATGATCGCATTAACATCCAGGATCCTCATCATGATAGTCTAGTCATCACTCTCTTTATCTCTAACCATTTTGTCCGCAGGATCCTTATTGACGGAGGAAGCTCAGTAAATATTATCCAGCTTGATGTTCTGAAGAAGATGGGTATCCCTGAATCAGATATCACACCAAGATCCTCCGTACTTGTGGGATTCAGTGGCGAAACTAAGAAAACCCTGGGGGACATCAAACTCCCAATTTATGTGGAAGGATTACATAATTATCAAAAATTTTGTGTTATTGACTGTTTGTCTTGTTGTAATGTTATCCTTGGCAGACCCCGGATACATGATATGAAGGCAGTCCCATCCACCTACCATCAATGTGTGAAGCTCCCTAGCCCATGGGGAATAATCAAGATCGACAGTGATCAGCAGGAGGCTAAGGATTGTTACACCTCGTCAATGAAACCAGCCTCGAAGCCAAGGGAGCAATAGCAATTACAGTATCCTCCAAGGAATGTCTTGGAGGCGAGAGAACAGGATGTGGACGAAATCCTTTTGGATCCTAATGATCCTGAATCAAAAATCTATATAGGATCAGGGATCCTTGGCAAGATGAAAGAAGACCTAGTATCCTTCCTCAAAAGAAGAAAGTCTACCTTTGCATGGAAACATGAGGATATGACAGGTATATCTAAGGATATTATAACTCATAAACTTGGCATTGACAGGTCAATCAAACCAATCCATCAAAAAAGGAGGTAGTTTGCACCGGAAAGAAATGCCATTATCTAGGAAGAGGTAGAAAGATTACTTCAAGCAGGTATGATTAGAGAGGTAAAGTATCTAAAATGGCTAGACAATGTGGTCGTTGTTCAAAAGAAAAACGGAAAGTGGAGGGTATGTGTCGATTTCACTGATTTGAATAAGGCATGTCCCAAGGATCCTTTCCCATTACCCCACATTGACTCCATGGTGGATGCAACGGCGGGGCATGAACTGTTAACCTTTATGGATGCATCATCTGGATTCCAACAAATTCAGATGGAGCCATCTGACCAAGAGGATACGGCTTTTATGACCCCAACTGGTTTATATTGTTATATTGCTATGCCTTTTGGATTAAGAAATGCAGGTGCAACATATCAAAGGCTGGTGAATATGATGTTCAAAGATCAAATTGGACAAACTATGGAAGTATACATAGACGATATGGTTGTGAAATCCAAGTAGGCTGAGGATCACCTAAGGGACTTGGAGGAAGCATTTGATATCCTTGATAATTATAACATGAAGCTTAATCCTTCAAAATGTCACTTCGGTGTTAAAGCAGGCAAATTCTTAGTATATATGGTAACTCAGAGGGACATTGAAGCAAGCCCGGAACAAATCGAAGCATTGGTGAATATCAAATCCCCTGCCAATGCTAAGGATGTGCAAAGGCTAACAGGCAGGATAGCAGCTCTAAACAGATTTATATCCAAATCCTCAGAAAGGTGTAAAGAATTCTATGATATCCTAAGAAAGAACAAGAAATTTGAGTGGACTGAAAAGCATGAGAATGCTTTACAAGCCCTCAAAGAATACATGTCCTCAGCTCCAGCATTGATGAAACCAGAAAAGGGAGATGTGTTATCCTTATATCTGGCGGTATCCTCAAAAGCAGTAAGTGCAGTCCTTGTTAAGGATCATGAAGGTACACAATATCCTGTCTATTATGTAAGTAAGAGTTTACTTGATGCTGAATCCAGGTATTCACACCTTGAAAAACTTATCCTTGCATTAATTATGGCATCTACTAAACTAAGACATTATTTTGAAACCCATGTTATTGTTGTTAGAACTAATTTCCCAATTAAGAATGTCCTCAGGAAACCAGAGATGTCCGGAAGAATGGCTAAGTGGGCAGTAAAGCTTAGTGCCCATGATATAAGATATGAGCCTAGAACAGCCATTAAATCTCAAGCACTAGCAGACTTTATGGCTGATTTCAGTAGTGATCTACAAAAGGAAGCAGAATTGGAGGTCCAGCAGCTGGATGAGACCAAGGATCCTTGGGTACTACATACTGACGGATCCTCAAATGACAAAGGCACAGGGCTTGGTATACTACTAAAATCGCCACAGGGGGACATAATACCCCATTCCATAGCTTGTGAGTTCCAAGCCACTAATAATGAGGCTGAATATGAAGCCTTAATCGCTGGCTTACAAATTGCTAAGCATATGGGGATCAGTTTGTCACAGGTACCAAGGGAGGAAAATACAGAAGCTGATGCATTGGCCAATCTAGGATCATCTTTGAAGATCCCAGAGGATATAAGTATCCCCATCATCCATATCCTAGCTCCTGCTATTGAAAAACAGGTGGCCATGGAAATAGAAGAGGATACTTTAATGATCCCTAGCGAGGATACTCAATCTTATTCAGGATCATGGATCTCACCAATCATGAGATACTTACAACACGGGGAGATTCCTATGGGAGAAAATCCTAGGGCTTTCAGGATTAAGGTATCTCAATTCACAATCTTAAATAATGTGTTATATAAGCGATCTCTTGCAGGACCATATTTAAGATGTATTGAGGATCCTGAAATTCAAGAAGTGTTGAAAGACTTCCATGAAGGAGATTGTGGAAACCACACTGGGGGCAGGGCATTGTTCTCAAGGATCCTTAGGACAGGATACTATTGGCCAACTATGAAGAGGGATGCTGTGGAGTATGCTAAGAAGTGTGATCCTTGTCAAAGACACAGCAATATCCTTCATCAGCCGGCTGAATTTCTACATCCTATACCATCCTCTTGGCCATTCATGAGATGGGGGATGGATATAGTTGGCAAGCTCCCTAAGGCACCTGGTGGAAAAGTATTCATGCTTGCCATGACTGACTACTTCTCCAAGTGGATAGAGGCCGAAGCCTTTGCCCAAGTCAGAGAAAAGGAAGTGATATCCTTTATTAAAAGAAACATTATAACTAGATTTGGCATTCCTTCTGAAATTGTATGTGATAATGGTTCCCAATTTATTGGGAGCAGGACTACTAACTTTTGTGACAGTTGGGGGATTAAGATGATAACATCAACACCAGTCCACCCACAAGCCAATGGCCAAGCAGAATCGTCCAACAAGATCATCATCAACAATCTGAAGAAGAAACTTGGATCCAAGAAGGGGAAATGGGCAGAGGAATTGCCTTATGTGCTTTGGGCTGACAGCTGAACTCCCAAGAATGCTACTGGTCAAACACCCTTCTCTTTGGTGTTTGGGGCAGAAGCAGTGATCCCAACAGAAATGGTGGTTCCAACTGCTAGAACAAGTACTCGTGATCCTGAAGAGAATGCTGCAAACTTGGCTCAGGATTTGGATACTATTGAAGAAATCAGGGATCTGGCTAGGATAAGGATGGCTAGCTACCAACAAAGAATGGCTGGTGCTTACAACAAAAATGTCAGAATAAGGAAATTCCAAGTGGGGGATATGGTATTGAGAAAAGCATTCCAAAATACCATCAATCCTGCTGACGGAAATTAGCACCAAAGTAGGAAGGGCCTTACTTGATTGAAGCCGAAGTAGGAAAAGGGGCATATAGATTGCTAACCATGGAAGGAAATTTGTTACCTAGAGCCTGGAATGCTGTTCACTTAAAGAAATATTTCATGTGAACAGGATCCTCCTGGCACATATGATCCTTACATTGAAAGCATCCTCGAAGGATCCCGATAATGTCAATGATCCTTACTCTGGTAATATCCTAATCCTAAACTATTCCATTTTCTTATTTTTACCAAAGGATAAGGATCATGTATCCTTCATCCTCCTCTCACGAGAATTTGAGTTTTGATAGTCCAGGTATCCTCAGCATATTATTGATAGTCTTCAAAAGCATCTCAGATCCTTGGGTTCAACCCCAGTTATCCTTGGGCTTGTCCCCAGTTTTCGCCTGTAGCGCACGATGATCCTGGTATAGTTCATGTCTTTGGGACCAGTACCCACTCCAGGGGCTGATAACCTCATCGTACTGGCTATACCTAGGATCCTACGTATAATGGTAGACGTATCATACATCCGTTCCTAAGGTTTCTAACGTTTTCACGTTAGCTAAGGTTTTGGCATTTTCATGTCACTAAGTTTGGATAGTCGCCAGTAAGGGCCATACTCCAGTTTACATACGATCCTTGGGCTTGTCCCCAGTTATCCTTTGGGCTTGTCCCCAGTTATCCTTCGGGCTTGTCCCCAGTGATCCTATGGGCTTGTCCCCAGTTATCCTTTGGGCTTGTCCCCAGTTACTAACTTGTCTTTTATATTGGCTTAGTCCCAAGATATATTCCATTTTTTTTCAGGTTTTCGAAGTTAAACAATCAAGGATCCTTAATCCTTATTATCCATTTTAGTTTTACTTATGGTTATCCTGATTAAAGGTTAGGATCCTAACTTGGATCCTCAGGTATGATCCTTAACCATTTTTAATTTCATTCATTATTCATTTGAATAACCCTTAGACCTTGACAACTGAACCTATGATCCTTAAAATAAACTACTTTGAAAATTCTCGATTATAGGATATTTGATCCAGGATCATATCCTAAAATTCTTAAACATAATTTGCTCAACTTTTCTCACTCAAACAAACATGTATCGAAACAATTGGAAATTAAAAGGATAACAACACAAGATAAGCGACAAAAGTTTAAGATTTTATTTATTAACAAAAGGATTAACCCTTCAAAGGTTGTCAAAATTACCTACCCCAAGCATCTACCAGCAATACGTGGCCCGTCCGCTGGGGTAGGTAAAGGGTGTCCATGATAATAGGTTCAAAAGTAATGCAGGGATATAAAGGCGGCAGGATCACAATGGCTTCATCCCCCAAACAGAGGATCCCTCCACCATTTGCAATCCTACCTATTGTCTAAAGGATCCTGGATCCTCAATCCTAAAACTATTGTTCAAAATTACAGACCATCATCATTTAAAACATCAACAAACACAAAAAAAAAATTGGGCTCCGGCTATGTCTAGAAGTTTCCTTCATCGCCCAATCCTGCAGCTCAATCCTTGGCTGCACCATCACCACCAGCTCCACTAGCCTCCCCAGCATGATCCTTTCCCTCAAGCATCGGTATCTCCTCAGCCTCCTCATCATCCTCCAACTCTGCCAGCCTCGCCTTCCAGCCCTCCACGTCCCATGTGCTCTTGTCGAAGGAAGGATCCTGAGCCTCCGCAGCCATCTGCAGCTGGATCTTATACATGGTTATCGTAGCAGAGACCTTGGCATCCTGGGTGATATCATGCTTCTCATAATCAAAGTTGATCAGCATTTTGGCAGCTTCATCCTTGGTAGCCCGGAGCTCCTTCTCAAGATCAGCAATCTTGAGATCCTTCAGCACACCCATCTGTTGGAGGTCAGCAATTTGGCGATCTTGATCCTCGACGTGGCCAACATAAGTTTCTATTTCAGCAAATTTCTGCAAGGAAAACAAGACATAACGTCAGAAACAAGTGATCCTCAAAACTGTCAGGATAACAAGCAGGGACAGTGATCCTTACCTCGTTGAAGTAGTCCAGAAACTGTTAGCGGAGCAGGGGCAGGCCTTGTAGATCCTCAGAGGCCTTTCTCTTCTTTCCTTTACCCCTAATAGGTGCTTTAGGGGCTGAAGCAGTTGGGCTAGCAGCGGGAGTCTTCTTCCTTGCAGATTTGACATTAGCAAGATCATCAATGCCAAACTTTGAGGCAGACTTAGAAGATTTTCCAGCACCTACACCCAAAATAAGATAAGTATTCTAATTAAACTTGAAAATCCTACGTAGAATTACTTTCTAAATTGTTTTGGTCAAAAATCACACAAGGATAATGTAACCAAACTTTATGAAAACGGGGTATGATGCTTGGTTAATTATGAAAGTAAAGGATCACTTCTGTGATAAAGATGCAAAGACACAATGATTTATACGAGGAAAAAGCCCTTGATCAATGAATGATCTCCGGCATAAAAAACCTCGGGTGATGGCAACTACCGATCACCAACTTCAATATAACAAAAATATGATTACAACTTTGGATGATAATGAGCTGAGTACAAGGATCACTATTGCTTTTGGTGTCTAAGTGTGTGAGAGTTGCGTTGTATGTCGTGTGTCCTCTTCCGAATGAGGAAGAGTGGTATTTATACAAGTGTAGGTGACTTATTTTAGGTAAAAGGACTAATTATCAGCTCATTACCCCTTTAGAAATAAAGACAATCTAGCCTAAATTACTGCCCATGAATCAAGCCATGTTTCCATATCCTGTGCAACGTCTTTCTTCAATTAAGCTCTTGCCATAATTGTGAAGACGCGTCCCTGGATCATGATGCCTAGAGCATATCCTGCTAGATATTCCTGCAAAAATAACATTGCATTAAGCGAAGATGATCATTAGTATGAGGATCCTATAATGTCCCATGATCCTGATCCTGAAGTCCTGCTGAGGATCACTGTCTGCCAAAGAAACAAGGATCACTGGTTAGGATCACGTGTAAGGATCACCTATAATAAAAATCCAGCCCTAACAATTGCCCCCAAAATATAAGGAGTTAATTGTAAATAGACGAGTTATATTTTGTTTTGATCTTATCTCCAACGGGCGACTCCGAATAACTAGCCGTTACACATGGACTAGCCGTTGTGATCATTACGTCATAGATGTGACAATCCCTGCAGATCATGATTATAAATAGGAGATAGGGTGAGGATCAGTTTGTATTCAAGATACACTCCCTTTATATTCTGTACCGAAGATTGATCAGGTATTCTTCTCTTTCTCTCTTTCTTTTCTCTTTGCTCTGTTTTCTGCTTCTACTCTGTTTTCGTCTTGTCACAAACATGTTGCTCCGGAATTCTCCACACAAGGATTCCAAGAAGGATAGTCCCTTAAAAAGCCAGGGGATTATCAAGGATTCTCCTACAGAGAGGTGTTGCTTTACTGATGTTCACATAGACAGAATTCGTCATTGCTTTCCGGCGAATGCTATTTTCAAGTCCTTCACACCTACCGCTCTGAGTGACTCTGTTTCGGATACCTGGGTGGCTTTTCCTGCTACTCCATTTACCATAGGGTATTCATATCCTTTTCCATTGTTCACCCAATCTTTCTTTTCCTTAACCGGCATCTCATATATCCAAGCTATGCCGATGATCTGGAGGGTTCTGTATACCTTCGAGAGGATCATCGAGCAGGAAGGGATTGATCTGGGGATGGCGGAGTTAGCTGAGTTTTACGATCTCACCACCTTTGGTTCTCACCGGTATTTGTTGAAACGGAAAGCCGGGGAGGATCACCCTATCTTCAAGGTTACTAAGAACGATACAAACTGGAAGCGTCACTTTTTCTTTGTTAGGAGGGATTCCATCCCAGATGGGAAGGATCTGCCCAAGGAATGGGCCACTCATGGTAGGATAGAGGATCCTCGAAGGATCACTATCAGCCCTGTCTCATATAATGAGGATCACTAACATCTCTTTTTATCTCTTGTGCAGCTATATCCATTGCTCATCTGAAATTAAGCCCTGCTGCAAAAGAGAGAGTCCTAGCTTTTAAAAAGCTTAATCCTGAAATCAGAAGTTTTCAAGTCACCGTCCAAGATTCTCAAGAAGTATCCTCTGCATCTGCCACTATGTCAAGTAAGTATCCTTATAGAAAATAAGTTTTACGTAAGAGCATTTAATTTAATAAGGGAACTTATCTTGTTTTTGAATTGTAGGTGCTGGAAAATCTGCCAGGTCTGCTAAATCTGCCTCCAAATTTGGGATAAGTGATCTTGCCAATGTCACATCTTCAAAGAAGAAGGCTCCTGCTGCCAGTCCTTCAGTATCAGCTCCCAAAGCACCTATCCGAGGCAAGGGGAAGAAGAGGAAGACTACTGAAGATCTACAGGGATTTCCCCTCCTCCGTCAGCAATTCCTTAACTATGTGAATGAGGTAAGGATCACTGCCCCTGTTGGTTATCCGCTTCGGATATCCTGTTTCTGTATCCTGTTTCTTTAAGGATCATCCGGTTCTGGACTTACCTTGTTTCCGTCTTTGCAGAAACTTGCCGAGATCGAGACCTATCTTGGCCATGTTGAGGATCAAGAGAGCCAGATTGCCGACCTTCAACAAATGAGCGTGCATAAGGATCTCAAGATAGCAGATCTTGAGAAGGAACTCCGGGCCATGAAGGATGAGGCTGCTCAGAGGTTGATCGATATGGATAACGAGAAGCAGGAGATCACCCAAGACGCCAAGGTCTCCGCGGCAATTGCTATGTACAAGATACAACTCTAGATGGCTGAGGAGGCTCAGGATCCTACCTTTGACAAAAGCTCGTGGGACGTTGAAGGTTGGAAGGCAAGGCTGGCGGACCTGGAGGACGAGGATGAGGCTGAGGAGATCCCCATGCTGGAAGGTGGTGATGCTGAGAAGGATCGAGGTGGAGATGCTGGTGGTGATGAAGCAGCGAAGGTGTAGGCTGCATGATTGGGCGATGATGGATATTGTTGACTAGGCCGGAGCCCAATTTTTTAGGTTTGGTAATAGTTTCTTGTGGTTGTTGATGGTTTGAAACAATTATGGTCTGTAATCTCTGAACAATAGTTTCTTAGGGTTAAGGATCCTGGATCCTTTGAACAATAGGTAGGATTACAAAAGGTGGAGGGATCCTCTGTTTGGGGGATGAAGCCTTTGTGATCCTGCCGCTTTTAATTTCCTGCACAATGCTAAGACCGCATAGACAATGGACACCCTTTGCCAACCCATGTGGACGGGCCACGTTTTGCTGGTAGAAATGTGGGTTGGCAATTTTGACAACTTTTTGAAAGGGTTAAAGATCCTTTTGTTTAATAATATAACTTTAACTTTTCTGGCTTATCTCGTGTTGTTATCCTTATCTTAGTTGTTTTTGTAGTATATTTGTTTAAATTTGGCAAGAGTTGAAAATATGTTATCCAAATTTAGGATATGATCCCAGATCAAATATCCTGATATTGAAAATTCTCAAAGTACTTTAGTTCAAGGATCATAGGTTTGGTTGTCAAAGTATAAGGGTCGGTAAGGATAATGAGTATAATCAAAATAGTCAAGGATCATACCTGAGGATCCAAGTTAGGATCCTAACCTTCAATCGGGATAACCACAAGTAAAACTTTAATGGATGATAAGGATTAAGGACCCTTATTTGTTTAACTTCGAGAACCTGAAAGATGGAACATATCTTGGGACTAAGCCAATGTAAGAGATAAATTAGTAGCTGGGGACATGCCCAAAGGATAACTGAGAATGATCCTGGAGGATCACTGGGGACAAGCCCATAGGATAACTGGGGACAAGCCCAAAGGATCGTATGTAAACTGGAGTATGGCCCTTACTAGCGACTATCCAAACTTAGTGACATGAAAATGTCAAAACCTTAGCTAACGTGAAAACGTTAGAAACCTTAGGAACGGATGTATGGTACGTCTACCATTATACGGAGGATCCTAAGTATAGCCAGTACGATGAGGTTGTCAGCCCCGGAAGTGGGTACTGGTCCCAAAGACGTGAACTATACCAGGATCATCGTGCGCTGCTGGCAGAAACTGGGGATAATCCCAAGGATAACTGGGGTTGGACCCGAGGATCTGCGGTGCTTTTGAAGATCTTTGACGATATGCTGAAGATACCTGAACTTATCATAACTCAAATGTTTCGTGAGTAGAGGATGAAGGATACATGATCCTTATCCTTAGGTAAAAAGTAAGAAAATGCAATAGTTTGTAGGATAAGCATATTACCAGAGTAGGGATCACTGATATCACCGGGATCCTTTAAGGATACTTCAATGTAAGGATCACGTGCACGGAGGATCATGTTCACATGAAATATTTAAGTGAACATCATTCCAGGCTCTTGGTAACAAGTTTCCTTCCATGGTTAGCAACCTGTATGCCCCCTTTCCTGCTTCAGCTTCAATCAAGTAGGGACCTTCCCATTTTGGTGCTAGCTTCCCGTCAGCAGGATTGATAGTATTTTGAAATGCTTTTCTCAACACCATATCTCTGACTTGGAACTTCCTTATCCTGACATTTTTGTTGTAGGTACCAGCCATTCTTTGTTGGTAGCTTGCCATCCTTATTCTAGCTAGATCCCTGATTTCCTCAATAGTATCCAAATCCTGAGCTAGGATTGCAGCATTTTCTTCAGGATCACGAGCAATTGCTCTAGCAGTTGGGATCACCATCTCTGTTGGGATCACTGCTTCTGCCCCAAATACTAAAGAGAAAGGTGTTTGACCGGTGGCATTCTTGGGAGTTGTCCTATCAGCCCATAGCACATAAGGTAACTCCTCTGCCCATTTTCCTTTCTTGGATCCTAGCTTCTTCTTCAGATTGTTGATGATGATCTTGTTGGATGATTCTGCTTGACCATTGGCTTGTGGATGAACTGGTGTTGATGTTATCATCTTGATTCCCCAACTGTCACAAAAGTTAGTGGTTCTGCTTCCAATGAATTGGGAGCCATTATCACATACAATTTCAGAGGGAATGCCAAATCTAGTTATAATGTTTCTTTTAATGAAGGATATGACTTCCTTTTCTCTGACTTGAGCGAAGGCTTCAGCTTCTATCCACTTGGAAAAATAGTCAGTCATGGCAAGCATAAATACTTTTCCACCAGGTGCTTTAGGGAGCTTGCCAACTATATCCATTCCCCATCTCATGAATGGCCAAGAGGATGGTATTGGGTGTAAAAATTCAGCTGGCTGATGGAGGATATTGCTATGCCTTTGGCAAGGATCACATTTCTTAGCATACTCTACAGCATCCCTTTTCATGGTTGGCCAGTAGTATCCTGTTCTAAGGATCCTTGAGAATAATGCCCTGCCCCCAGTGTGGTTTCCACAATCTCCTTCATGGAAGTCTCTCAACACTTCTTCAATTTCAGGATCCTCAATACATCTTGAATATGGTCCTGCAAGGGATCGTTTATATAGCACATTATTTAAGATTGTAAATTGAGATACCTTGATCCTGAAAGCTCTAGGATTTTCTCCCATTGGAATCTCTCCGTTTTGCAAGTATTTCATGATTGGTGGGATCCATGATCCTGAATAAGATTGAGCTTCTTCACTAGGGATTACTGCAGTATCCTCTTCTATGGCCACTTGATTTTCAATAGAAGGAGCCAGGATATGGATGATAGGGATACTTATGTCTTCTGGAATTTTTAAGGATGATCCTAGGTTGGCCAATGCATCAGCTTCCGTGTTATCCTCCCTTGGTACCTGTGTTAGGCTAAAAGAAACAAAAGAGAGTGCCAATTCTTTGACTATCTCTAAATATTTGGTTAGTTTTTCACCTTTAACAGCATAGGATCCATTAAAGTGATTGGTGATCAATAATGAGTCTACATATACTTCGAGATATTTTACCCCCATATCCTTAGCAATCTGTAAGCCAGCAATTAAGGCTTCATATTCAGCCTCATTGTTAGTTGCTTGGAACTCACAGGCTATGGAGTGGGGTATTATGTCCCCCTGTGGCGATTTTAGTAGGATCCCTAGCCCTGTGCCTTTGATATTTGAGGATCCGTCAGTGTGTAGTATCCAAGGATCCTTGGTCTCATCCAGCTGCTGGACCTCCAATTCCGCTTCTTTTTGTAGATCACTACTGAAATCAGCCACAAAGTCAGCTAGTGCTTGAGATTTAATGGCTGTTCTTGGTTCATATCTTATATCATGGGCACTAAGCTTTACTGCCCACTTAGCCATTCTCCCTGACATCTCCGGTTTCCTGAGGACATTCTTAATTGGAAAATTAGTTTTAACAACAATAGTATGGGTTTCAAAATAATGCCTTAACTTAGTGGATGCCATGATTAATGCAAGAATAAGTTTTTCGAGGTGTGAGTACCTAGATTCGGCATCAAGTAAACTTTTACTTACATAGTAGATAGGATATTGTGTACCTTCATGATCCTTGACAAGGACTGCACTTACAGCGGTTGAGGATACCGCCAAATATAAGGATAACACATCTCCTTTTTCAGGCTTTGTTAATGCTAGTGCTGAGGACATATATTCTTTAAGGGCTTGTAAGGCATTCTCATGTTTCCAAGCAAAGGTAGATTTTCTTCTTTTGAGGAAGGATATTAAGTCTTCTTTCATCTTGCCAAGGATCCCTGATCCGATATAGATTTTTGATTCAGGATCACTAGGATCCAAGAGGATTTCGTCCACATCTTGTTCCCTTGCCTCCAAGACATTCCTCGGAGGATACTGTAATTGCTATTGCTCCCTTGGCTTCGAGGTTGGCTTCATGGATGAGGTATAACAATCCTTAGCCTCCTGCTGATCACTGTCGATCTTGATTATCCCCCATGGGCTAGGGAGCTTCACACATTGATGGTAGGTAGATGGAACTGCTTTCATGTCATGTATCCAAGGCCTGCCAAGGATAACGTTGCAACAAGACAAACATTCAATAACACAAAATTTTTGGTAATTATGTAATCCTTCCACGTAGATTGGGAGTTTGATGTCCCCCAGAGTTTTCTTCGTCTCCCCACTGAATCCTACAAGCACGGAGGATCTCGGTGTGATGTCTGATTCTGGGATTCCCATCTTCTTCAGGACATCAAGCTGGATAATGTTCACTGAGCTCCCTCCATCAATAAGGATCCTGCGGACAAAATGGTTAGAGATAAAGAGAGTGATAACTAAACTATCATGGTGAGGATCCTGAATGTTAATGCGATCATCCTCATCAAATGTTATCATCTTCCCTTCTGAGACACTTGAGGTTCTAATAGGCCTTTCTCCATTATCCATTTTTGATTCTTTTGCATGTCTTTTGGCCGCTGAAAAGGATGTACCACAGATGTCTGATCCTCCGGATATAAAGTTGATCACTTGTGCGTTTGCCGGAGGTGCTGGAGCCTTTTCAGGGATCCTTTCAGGATCCTGGGTCCTTTGCTTTTTTCTCCCCAACAATTCTTTTAGATGCCCCTTGCTTAGCAGGTATCCAATTTCTTTTCTTAAGGCTATGCAATCTTCAGTTAGATGCCCGAAATCCTCATGGTATGCACACCATTTGGACTTATCTTTAGTTCCGGATGGTTTATCGTTCTTCCTGGGCCATCTAGCTTTTTCACCTAGATTCTGCATTGCAAGGATCAGTTCATGATTATCAACGGAGAAACAATATTCTGAGATTGGAGGATAATCTTCATCATCCTCTTCCTGGTCAACAGCATGCACATTCTTGTTCTCATTTCTATGGTAGGATTTGAATTTGTTGCTCTTGAAGGAGGATCCTTGCTTCTCCGGTTTTGAGGATCCCACTTGTCTCTCCTGGATCCTCTTGTCATCCTCTAGCCGGATAAACCTGAGTGCTCGAGTTCTTACTTCATCTAAATTCCTGCATGGTGTCATAACAAGATCATCATAGAATAATGAATCCTTAAGCAGTCCCATTTTGAAGGCTTCAACAGCCGTAGCCATATCCAAGTTGGGAATGTCCAAGGATTCTTTACTAAATTTAGTTATATAATCCCTTAATGATTCATTATGATTTTGAGTTATCCTGTACAAATCGCTAGTTAATTTTTCAAATTTTCTACTACAAGAGAATTGGTTATTGAATAAATTAACTAAATTAGCAAATGAAGTAATAGAGTAGGGGGGAAGACTTAGCAGCCACTTAAGAGCTGATCCAGTTAGAGTGGATCCAAATCCTTTACATAGGCATGCTTCCTTCAACTTTTCTGGGATAGGATTGATTTCCATCCTTTCCCTGTATTGTGCTATATGCTCCTCTGGATCCGTTGTGCCATCATACAGCTTCATGGTAGGGATATGGAACCTTTTGGGTACCTCTGCATCACAAATTGGTGGTGCAAAGCGAGATACCTTGTGGCTTCCATCTGCAATCTATGGGATAGGCTTGACTACCCCTGGAACACTTGAGATCATGTCCTTTAGTTTTTGTAATTCCCTGGCCATAGCGTGATTGGTACCTGTATCCTGCATGAATCCATGGTTAGTGGTAGGATAATTATTTAAAGTGTTACCTCCCATTGGGTTCAAGTTAGGGAATCCATATTGCTGGGATTCTGGAACAACGGAGGGACCAGTGGAAGCAATGGTCTGCATTGGAATGAAGTCCCCTTGATGGACATCTAGACTTCCTGTTTGCAAACTTTTTAGGGATCCTGGCACCTGTAAGGATCCTGGTATCTGGGATGATCCTGGAACGAAGGAGGATCCGTGAACCTGGGATGATCCTGGAACAAAGGAGGATCCTTGGCCCTGGAATGATCCTGGAACAAAGTAGGATCCTTGAAACTGCTGTGCCCCCGGATAGGCTCCCGGATTTATGAAGGATCCCATGTACTGAGGATAGGATCCTATTGGCTGAAAATGTGAATCTGATGTCTGAGTCATTGCTGCCGAGTTGAGACGTGATCCTCTTGACTCCCCTATGATTTGCACGTCCGGGATCCCTGATGGCTGGGAAGTGATCGTTGGAGTATCAAAGCTCAAGGATTTGGGCATCAGTGGAGAATGATCCTCTGCCGCTTTCTTTTGTCTTTTGAGATCTCCAATTTCCCTGAGGATCCTTTCGTTAGTTTCATCTTGCCGCTGCATACGATCCTTCATCTGCAAAATTAAAGCAAATACATCACTAGTACTGGGAATAGAAGAATTCATAGCAGAAGAAGATAGAGGTTTAGAGAAGGTGGGAGTTGATCTCTTCTCAGTATTTTTCTAAGATCCTGCCGGTGGAGGAGGCAAGGTGATCTGTGATGAGGTGACCGCAGACATCGCCGTGGACGTGTTCTTCAATGATGAAGCCATGTAACTCTTTGAAATGATTTCGAACAAAAGATTTTCTTATGAATGAAGCACCAATTGCCCCACGGTGGGCGCCAAACTGTTTTGGTCAAAAATCACACAAGGATAATGTAACCAAACCTTATGAAAACGGGGTATGATGCTTGGTTAATTATGAAAGTAAAGGATCACTTCTGTGATAAAGATGCAAAGACACAATGATTTATACGAGGAAAAAGCCCTTGATCAATGAATGATCTCCGGCATAAAAAACCTCGGGTGATGGCAACTACCGATCACCAACTTCAATATAACAAAAATATGATTACAACTTTGGATGATAATGAGCTGAGTACAAGGATCACTATTGCTTTTGGTGTCTAAGTGTGTGAGAGTTGCGTTGTATGTCGTGTGTCCTCTTCCGAATGAGGAAGAGTGGTATTTATACAAGTGTAGGTGACTTATTTTAGGTAAAAGGACTAATTATCAGCTCATTACCCCTTTAGAAATAAAGACAATCTAGCCTAAATTGCTACCCATGAATCAAGCCATGTTTCCATATCCTGTGCAACGTCTTTCTTCAATTAAGCTCTTGCCATAATTGTGAAGACGCGTCCCTAGATCATGATGCCTAGAGCATATCCTGCTAGATATTCCTGCAAAAATAACATTGCATTAAGCGAAGATGATCGTTAGTATAAGGATCCTATAATGTCCCATGATCCTGATCCTGAAGTCCTGCTGAGGATCACTGTCTGCCAAAGAAACAAGGATCACTGGTTAGGATCACGTGTAAGGATCACCTATAATAAAAATCCAGCCCTAACATAAATGAGGATACTTACTTGACATTGTGACAGAGGCAGAGGATACTTCTTGGGAATCTTGGGTAGCAACCTGGAAAGTTCTTGTCTCCGGATCAAGCTTCTTGAAGGCCAAAAGTCTCTCTTTTGCAGCAGGTGTCAACTTCAGACGAGAGATGGAGATAGCTGCACAATAAACAAGAAAATATTAGTGATCCTCATCCTAAGGAACAAATCTTATGGTGATCCTTCTAGGATCCTCTATCCTACCATGAGTAGCCCACTCTTTGGGCAGATCCTTCCTATCTGGGATGGTATCTCTCCTAACAAAGAAGAACCGACGCTTCCAGTTTGTGTCGTTCTTGGTGACCTTGAAGACAGGATGATCCTCTCCAGCTTTTCGCTTAAACAGATAACGATGGGGTCCGAAAGTGGTAAGATCATACATCTCAGCCAGCTCCGCCATACCGAGGTCAATCCCCTCTTGCTCAATGATCCTCTCAAGGGTATACAACACCCTCCAGATCATGGGCATAGCCTGGATATAGCAGATGCCGGTGAGAGAGAAGAAGGATTGAGTGAACTGTGGGAAAGGATACGAATATCCTATCAAGAACGGAGTAACAGGAAAGGCTACCCAAGAATCAGAGATAAAATCACTCAAAGCGGTAGAAGTAAAAGACTTGAAGATGGTGTTCGCCGGAAAACAATGACGAATTTTGTCGACCTGAGGATCGGTAAAACAGCACCTCTCGGCGGGAGAATCTTTGATGATCCCTTGACCCTTCAAGGGACTATTCTTCTCAGGATCCTTATGCGGAGAGTTCCGGAGCAACATCTTTGCAGAATGATGGAAAGAGAATAGAAAAACAGAGTAAGAGAAAGAAGAAAGGGGAAAAGAGATACCTGATTGATCTTCGGACGAGAATATAAAGGGAGTCTCTCTTGAATTTAAATGCAAATTGATCCTATCTCTAACTCCTATTTATAATGACGATTTGCAGGGCTGTCACTTCTGTGACGTAAGGGTCTGCAACGGCTAGTCCGTCTCTAACGGCTTAGCCGTTAACTTGTTGCGGATAAGATCAAACAAAATACAACTCGTTTATTTACAAATATTACTCCTTATATTTTGGGGGCAATTGTTAGGGCTGGATTTTTATGACCTATGATCCTTACATGTGATCCTTATATGTGATCCTAACCAGTGATCCTTGTTTCTCTGGCAGATAGTGATCCTCAGAAGAATTCCAGGATCAGGATCACGGAGTATCCTAGGGATCCTCATATAACGATTGTTCTCTTTGGATTTAATGTTGTCTTGCAGGAATTTCGAGAAGGATCCGCTCTTAGCAACGTAAACAAAAGACTCGTCTTTACAACTTTGGCATAAGCACAATCAAAGATGGACGTTGTGGACGATATGGAAACTCAGCATAATTTAAGGGCGATAATTTAGGCTAGATTTACTTCTATTCCTAAAGGGGTAACGAGCTAATAGTTAGGTTATTTACCTAAAATACGACCACTCACACTTGTATAAATAGCACTCTTCCACATTCGGAAGACACAACACACTTCCCTCACGCTTTGACACACGATACTATAGTGATCCTTGTACTTAGCTCGTTACCATCCGAAGTTGTAACCTTTATTTGTTATATTGAAGTTTGGTGATCGGTAGTTTCCATCACCCGAGGTTTTTTATGCCGGAGATCATTCATTGATCAAGGGCTTTTTCCTCGTATAAATCCTTGTGTCACTTGTGCATTTTACATTTAAGTGATCCTTCACTTTGTTCATCATACCAAGCATCATTCCCCGTTTACATAAAGTTTGGTTGCATTATCCTTGTGTGATTTTTGGCCAAAACACCACAGATGTCTTATCCTCCAGAAATAAAGTTTATTACTTGTGCATCTGCTGGAGGGGCTGGAGCTTTTTCAGGGATCCTTTCAGGATCCTGAGTCCTTGACTTTTTTCTACCCAGCAATTCTTTTAGATGCCCCTTGCTCAACAAGTATCCAATTTCCTTTCTTAATGCAATGCATTCTTCTGTTAGATGCCCAAAATCTTCATGGTATGCACACCACTTTGATTTATCTTTGGTTGCAGCCGGTCTGTCATTTTTTCTAGGCCATCTGGCTTTATCACCTAGGTTCTGCATCGCAAGGATTAGTTCATTGTTATCGACAGAAAAACAATATTCAGAAATTGGAGGATAATCCTCATCATCCTCTTCTTGATCAACTGCATGCACGTTCTGGTTATCAGATCTGTTATAGGATTTGTACTTGTTGTTCTTGAACGAGGATCCTTGCTTCTCTTGTTTTGAGGATCCTGCTAATATCTCCTGGATCCGCTTGTCATCCTCTAGCCGGATGAACCTGAGTGCCCTGGTTCTTACCTCATCTAAGTTCCTGCACGGTGTCCTAACAAGATCATCATAGAACAATGAATCCCTAAGCAATCCCATTTTGAAGGCCTCAACAGCCGTGGCTATATCCAAGTTGGGAATGTCTAAGGATTCTTTACTAAATTTGGTGATGTAATCCCTTAATGATTCATTATGACCCTGGGTTACCCTATATAGATCACTAGTTAATCGTTCAAACTTTCTACTACAAGAAAATTGATTATTGAATAAGTTAACTAGATTAGCAAATGAGGTAATAGAGTAGGGGGAAGACTTAGCAGCCATTTGAGAGCTGATCCAGTAAGAGTGGATCCAAATCCCTTGCATAGGCATGCTTCCTTTAACCTTTCTGGAATTGGATTGATCTCCATCCTCTCTCGGTATTGTGCTATGTGCTCCTCAGGATCCGTCGAACCATTGTACAACTTCATGGTTGGCACATGGAACCTTTTGGGTATCTCAGCATCACAAATTGGTGGTGCAAAACGAGATATCTTATGGCTTCTATCTGCGATCTCAGGGATAGGTTTGACCACTCCTGGAACACCTGATATCATATCCTTCAATTTTTGCAACTCTCAGGCCATGGCATGGTTGATACCTGCATCCTGCATGAATCCATGGTTAGTTGTAAGAGAATTTTTTAAAGTGTTACCTCCCGCCGGGTTCAAATTAGGAACACCAAATGTGAACCCATATTGTTGAGACTCTGGAATGACCGAAGGGCCAGTAGAAGCAATGGTCTGCATCGGAATAAAATCTCCTTGATGGACATCGGAACTTCCTGTTTGCAAACTCCTCAAGGATCCTGGCATCTGGAAGGATCCCTGAAACTGGGACGATCCTGGAACAAAGGAGAATCCTTGCACCTGGGATGATCCTGGAACAAAGGAGGATCCTTGACCCTGGGACGATCCTGGAACAAAGGAGGATCCTTGAACCTGGGATGATCTTGGAACAAAGGAGGATCCTTGAACCTGGGATGATCCTAGAACAAAGGAGGATCCTTGAACCTGGGATGATCCTGGAACAAAGGAGGATCCTTGAACCTTGGATGATCCTGGGACAAAGGAGGATCCTTGAACCTGGGATGATCCTGGGACAAAGGAAGATCCTTAATTCCGCTGTGCTCCTGAGTATCCTTCTGAATTCATGATGGATCCCATATGCTGAGAATAGGATCCTGCTGGCTGGAAATATGAACCCACATATTGAACATCTGGAACCACTGATGGCTGAGAAGTAATCACCGGAGTATCAAAATTCAAAGATCTGGGCACCAGTGGGGAATGATCCTCCGCCGCTTTCTTTTGTTTCTTGAGATCTCCTATTTATTTTAGAATCCTTTCATTGGTCTTATCCTGTTGCTGTATATGATCCTTCATCTGCAAAATCAAAGTAAACATGTCACTAGTAGTGGGAGTATAAGAAGCAGAAGAAGTTGGAGGTTTGGAGAAAATGGGAGTTGGTTTCTTCTCAGCATTTTTCTGAGATCCAGCAGGTGGTGGAGGCAAAGGTGGAATGCCCTGAGACGAATTGACCGCAAACATTGCAGTTGAGGTATTCTTCAATGATGAAGCCATGTACTTGTATGCAATGAACCAGAATGATCACCAACAGAAAAACTTCTTAGGAATGAAGCACCAATTGCCCCACGGTGGGCGCCAAACTGTTTTGGTCAAAAATATAACGAGGATAATGCAACCAAACTCTTAGTTACGGGGAATGATGCTTGATATGAAGAACAATAATAAGGATCACTTCGATGTAAATTGCAGAAACAACACAAGGATTTATACGAGGAAAAAGCCCTTGATCAATGAATGATCTCCGGCATAAAAAACCTCGGGTGATGGAAACTACCGATCACCAAGCTCAAATAAATCAATAAATGTTTACAACTTCGGATAGTGACGAGCTAGGTACAAGGATCACTTTGGTTGATTGTGTAGAAGTGTGTGAAAACTGTTAAGTGCTTGCTGAAAGCTTCAAGAGTGTAGTTGTACGAGAGTGTATGTAGCTAAAAATGGCTAAGTGTTCTAAAAATAGCTCGTCACCCCTTTAAAAATGAAAGCTAACTAAGCTAACAAACTATCCGACTTTTGTGCCATGCTCCCACGTTCTCCACAACGTCCATTTTCATTCAAACGTGTGCGAAATACTCGTGGAATATTCCATAGTTACGTTGCCAAGACCAAGTCAAGCCTATTACTCCTGCAAAAAAATACGAAATATAAATAAACAATCGTTAGTATGAGAATCCTTAGGGTGATCCATGATCCTGATCCTGAAGCTCTTCTGAGGATCACTATCTGTCACAGAAGTAAGGATCACTATTAGGATAACAAGTAAGGATTACTATTTGTTAGAAAATCCTCCCCTAACAGAAACCAACTCCCATTTTCTCAAAACCTCCAACTTCTTCTGTTTCTTATACTCCTACTACTAGTGACATGTTTACTTTGATTTTGCAGATGAAGGAGCATATACAGCAGCAGGATAAGACCAATGAAAGGATTCTCAAAGAAATCGGAGATCTCAAGAAACAAAAGAAATCGGCAGAGGATCATGTAGGTCCCTCGAAGGTTGAGGTTTAACCTATTCCTTGTTATGTTTAACCCACTAGCGAGTGCGGAATCCAAGCTAGCAAGCAAACCGTAGTTTAGATGAAAGTAAGGCAACAAGAGAAAGAGTAGACAAGCAAAGTATCAAAGTTTTCTCTTGTATTTCAGTGGACACGGTTACAGACCTTGACCAAACTGAAAATACTCTCTTACAAGACTTGGGTTCACACACAAAAGCTCTCAACACTTTGAACAAATCTTACACAGAACTTGTGTGAAATGAAACCCTCATGGGATATATATACCCATAACAGATAACCATGCACGAAGGATAAGATATTCTGGTCAAAGGATCATCTATCGACCAGAATTGCTATCGAAAGATCTCGAAGGATCCCAACATACCTCGAAGGATGATATATGTCACACCCCCAAAATCCACCCGCGGAGTACCACCGCTTGGGAGCGTGACTGACCAGGATCAAGCCATCAATCATATCAAACATAGCATTTAATAATAAAAGTAATCAATGTAAATCATCATGACATGATTGATGTTCCAAAACCAAACATCGTTTAAATAGCGGAAACATAGTATGTAATCTCAAAATAGTTATAAGTTCAGAATAAGTTCATGATCCGTATCCCACAACGCCCTGCTCCTCCCTGTGCAAGCTCCAGTATACCTAAGGTCCTGCAAGGCATGCAGCAAATAATCAACAAACTAGTTGAGCGAGTTCACAGGAAGTAAGTTCATAACATAGTGCATAAGTATAGCTAGTGGGGGCTTCCCAAACTAGTGTGTACTAAAGGTGGGGGTTTCCCATGTTTATCCTGGCTAATGAGGGCTTCTCATTAACGGTACTTACTAGACTAACTTCCGACCATGTGTTCTTCTTTACCGAGAACAGGAAAACGTACAGGGTCACGTAGGCTTTACGTGACGTGCCCTTCCCCGAGGACAGTGGTACGCGTGGGGGCTACGTAGGCTTTACGCAGCGTGGCCTTCCGACCTGGAAGCCAGTAGATGGTATTGGGTTACGTAGGCTTTACGTAACGTGTCCTCCCGACCCGGGAGACAAATGGCAAATATACTGGGTTACGTAGGCTTTACGTAACGTGTCCTGACTAACCTGAGGACGATGGTCTATAGTCTGGTATATGCGTAAGTACGAGTAACTCCTTTTACAATAACATATCCAACCCAATTCCCAACCCGGGAATCCCATGCCTTGGCTGTGTGAACTCACCTTGGTTTGCTCGGCAGATACACAAAGAGTATAGATAAGCTAGTAATCGGTCAATCACGTCCTAGCATGGTTGTAATACAAGTCAGGTTTGGTTCAATGATGCACGTATACAACATGGCAAACACGTATGCACGCAAACACATTAAGTACACTACTTGTGCTATTCGGATGGTTGGGCCAAAGAACTTGTGCGAGCCCAACCATCTTGTGCGATGTGAGTCTAGGCCCAAACCTTACCCGGCCCAACGAAATGACAAAACAAATATAATGTTCGTTGATCCAATAACAATCGGCCCAAAATAAATCAAGTAACAAGTATCTTGTGCGTGGTGATCATCTTGTGCGGCCCGAACAAGTTGTGCGACTCGGATTGGGCTTAAGGCCCAATCAGTTAATCAGACCTATAACCTTGTGCGATCTGTTAACTCTTGTGCGTTTGACACCCCTTGTGCGACCGAGTGACATGTGCGATCCGTGTGGGCTTGTACAGCCCAACCTGTACGTCTGGCCCAAAATACAGCCTTGTGCGATAGGCTGCCCTTGTGCGACTGGGGCTGCACTTGTGTGATTGGACCAGGTTGTGCGAGTAAACAACTTGTGTGACAAAACCTCTTGTACGTCTAGGCTGTCTTGTGCGAGAGGTTTCAATATCCGGTTATTAAGCTTATTCGGTTACAATATCCATTATCATCAATAGTTTCCAAATTTGTAACAATCAATTAACATACTCCCTACAATTCTGTTAACCATTTAAGGATCAAACAAGGCAATAACATCAAGAATTCTTATAAACCCTAATTCATCCAACATGAACAACATTCATATGAACCATAACATATTCATAACTCGTCAATCTAAATCATCAAACAATACTATGATCATTGTTATAGCAGCCATAAACACATCACAATTGACATACATTCGGTTTAAGCACAATATCCAATCGGTTTTTAGGTTAATCTCATGCATCTCTGATTCATAAAAATATCGACACACATACTGATTATCATATCAACAATCCCTAGTTTATCATACAAGATCATATATCATCAATTATACAAACACTAACCGATTGGAAGAAGGGTGGAATGGATCCGTACACAATGATCTTCGATGAAGAGGAGTCCTTGGCTGCCTTCGGTTTGCAAAAGAGGGAGAGAGAGATAGCTAGGGTTTCTTGTATGTGTGATATGTTTGTAACAAGTGAGAGAAACAACAACCCCCAAGGTTGTGTTACACGACCAAAAGGAGAAGGAATGGGCCGGCCCTTAATGGGCTGCCCTTGAAGTCCGATTATAAACAGAACGGCCCAAAAGGGCTTGTACGAGTGTGAGTGTTGTGTGGTTCGGGTTATTCAAACATACACGTATTCGCACATTCATAAGTCATAGAGTTCACATAATTCACGTAATCACTTAATTAGTAACGTTTACATAATTATACATCGTAATGTCATAACATTCAATCGATCAGTCAAGTTCACATGCTCACATATTTATTACAAGAACGGGTTTAAAATACGAGTTGTCACATTATCCCCAACTAATTGGAAATTTCGTCCCGAAATTTGGTATGCACTCACTGAGGAAGCTAGGTAAACTGCATTGTTCACTGATTTTCCTGGGGTGTCACATCCTCCCCCCGTTGATCTGGAATTTCGTCCCGAAATTCCGAAGTAGTAGCTTCAGTCTCAGCAGTGGGTGTACTGTTCGCAAACAATTGGGGGTACTTTTCTGTCATCCTGTCTTCGCGTTCCCAGGTGTACTCTGGGCCACGTTTGGAGTTCCAACGAACTCGGACAAGAGGGATTCTCTTGTGTTTGAGGACCTTCACATCCCGGTCCGTGATTTCAACTGGTTCCTCGACGAACTGCAACCGCTCGTCGATAGTGAGTTCTTTGAAAGGAATGATGAGGTTTTCATCTGATAGGCACTTCTTTAAGTTCGATACATGAAAAACATTGTGAACTGCCCCGAGTTCAGCTGGTAAATTCAACTTGTAGGCTACCTTGCCAATCTTTTCTATAATTTCGAATGGTCCGACGTATCGCGGATTCAGTTTGCCCCGTTTGCCAAAACGAACCACACCCTTCCAGGGTGAGACTTTCAATAAAACCCGGTTCCCGACCTCAAATTCCAATGGCTTTCTACGCTTGTCCGCGTAGGCTTTCTGACGGTCGCGTGCTGCCGCCATGCGTTGTCTTATTTGTGCAATCTTTTCTGTGGCGTCCACTACGATCTCTGGACCCGTGATTTGACTATCCCCCACCTCTGCCCAACAAAGAGGTGACCGGCATTTACGCCCGTACAATGCCTCGAATGGAGCGGCTTGAATGCTGGTGTGATAACTGTTATTGTACGAAAACTCCACCAAAGGGAGGTGCTTTTCCCAGCCGTTGCCGAAATCGATAACGCATGCTCTAAGCATGTCTTCAGGTGTTTGGATCGTTCGCTCAGACTGCCCATCCGTCTGAGGATGATATGCCGTGCTCATGTCTAGTCGTGAGCCGAAAGATTTATGCATCGCTTGCCAAAGCTCTGACGTGAATCGTGCATCGCGATCTGAAATGATAGATGTGGGCACCCCGTGCCTTGAAACAACTTCTTTGAGGTATACGTCTGCGAGAGTGGAGAACTTGTCCGTTTCCTTAATCGGCAGGAAGTGTGCAGACTTGGTGAGTCGATCCACGATCACCCATATGGTATCATTCCCCCGCTGGGATCTAGGTAGGCCTGTAACGAAATCCATGGAAATTTCTTCCCATTTCCACTGAGGTATCTTAGGCTGCTGAAGTAGGCCAGCTGGTTTCTGATATTCGACCTTGACTCTCGCACAGGTCAAGCATTTTCCAACGTACGTAGCGATGTGGGCCTTCATACTAGGCCACCAATAAGTAGTGCTAATATCGTGGTACATTTTATCCGACCCTGGATGTACCGAGTAGCGAGACTTGTGTGCTTCATCCATCACAAGTTCGCGTAAACCGCCATAGAGAGGGACCCAAATCCGGCCCGTTACATAGTAAGCACCGTCTTCCTTTTGTTCCATTTGTTGTCGTGAGCCGCGTAAGGCTTCAGCCTTGACGTTTTCGGGCTTCAATGCTTCTACCTGAGCATCTCGTATCTGTGCAGGAAGGCTAGACTGAATCGTAAGCTGTAGCGCTCGCACGCGCTTCGGTACGGTGTCCTTTCGACTAAGGGCGTCAGCCACAACATTGGCTTTGCCTGGATGGTACTTGATGGCGCATTCGTAGTCATTAAGTAACTCGACCCATCGTCGCTGACGCATGTTCAAATCCTTCTGCTTAAGAATATGCTCGAGACTCCTGTGATCGGTGTAAATCGTGCATCTGGTACCGTACAGGTAGTGTCGCCATATCTTAAGCGCGAAAACAACTGCTCCCAGCTCTAGATCGTGTGTCGTGTAGTTGCGTTCATGAACATTTAGTTGACGAGAAGCGTAGGCTATCACTTTATCACGTTGCATCAACACACATCCAAGACCCTGGATGGATGCATCACAATATACTACGAAGTCTTCTGTGCCTTCTGGCAATGAAAGTATAGGTGCGCTGCAGAGCCTATCCTTTAGATACTGAAAAGCAGTTTCCTGCGTGTTGCCCCAACGGTAGGTGACACCCTTCTGTGTCAGTAGTGTAAGTGGTTGCGCGATCTTCGAGAAATCCTTGATAAACCGTCTGTAGTAACCTGCCAAACCCAAGAATTGGCGTATTTCCGTTGGCGTTCGTGGTGCAGGCCAGTTCCTGATCGAATCTACCTTGGATGGATCGACATGGATCCCATCCTTGTTCACCACGTGGCCTAAGAAGTGGACTTCACGAAGCCAGAAGTCGCATTTTGAAAGCTTGGCGTACAACTGTTCCTTTCGAAGGAGTTCCAAAATCAGGCAAAGATGTTGCTCGTGTTCCTCCTGACTCTTGGAGTAAATCAGAATGCCGTCGATGAATACTATGACGAACTTGTCAAGATAGGGTTTGCACACCCTGTTCATCAGATCCATAAATACGGCAGGCGCGTTCGTTAACCCGAATGGCATGACGAGAAACTCGTAGTGACCGTAACGAGTTCTGAAGGCTGTCTTGGAGACGTCCTCATCCCGGACTCTCAACTGATGGTACCCCGACCTTAAGTCTATCTTCGAATAGTAGCACGACCCTTGCAACTGGTCGAATAAGTCGTCAATACGCGGAAGAGGATAACGGTTCTTCACCGTCACCTTGTTGAGTTCACGGTAGTCGATGCACATCCTGAACGTACCGTCTTTCTTCTTCACAAAAAGTACTGGAGCTCCCCAAGGCGAAGAGCTTGGACGAATAAAGCCCTTTTCCAAGAGTTCTTGTAGCTGCTTTGACAGTTCCTCCAATTCTGATGGAGCTAGACGATATGGTGCGCGAGCTATGGGTGCTGCTCCTGGAGCGAGCTCGATTTGAAATTCAACCTGACGATGAGGCGGTAAGCCAGGTAAGTCTTCAGGAAACACCTGAGGGTAATCACATACAATTGGAATATCCTCCAATTTCTTTTCTTTTGCTGATGCGTCTGTAACGAGTGCCAGAATGGCAGTGTGCCCCTTACGTAAGCATTTCTGAGCCTTCAAGAAAGAGATGATGCCAACCACAGCACCACTCTTGTCGCCTTGAACTTCTAGAGGTTCCTGACCAGAACGAGGAATGCGAATAATCTTCTCGCTGCATAAGATTTCTGCCTGGTGCTGGGATAACCAATCCATCCCAATCACGACGTCGAAGCTACCCAAAACTATGGGAATGAGGTCAATAGTGAAAGCTTGACCAGATAGGATAAGATTACAACCTTGAACTACGTGCGTGGCTTCTAGACTTTTACCGTTAGCTAATTCTACTACATGTTTGGTGGGTAAAAGTGTTGGTGCACGTTTTAGCAGTTGACACATTTTCACAGACATATAGCTTGTATCCGCACCCGAATCAAATAAAACAGTAACGTAAATATTGTCGAGGAGAAACTTACCCATAACAACGTTGGGATCGTTCACTGCGTCTCCTCTTCCCAAAACGAAAGCTCGACCTCTTGCCTCGTTGCCATTATTGTTGTTGTTCCCGCCGTTGTTGTTGCCGTTGCCCTGGTTGTTATTGTTGTTGTTGCGGTTCTGGTTCAACTGAGGGCAATCGCGTTTGTAGTGGCCTTCAGCCCCACACTGGAAACATCCCCGGTTTCCACGCTGTGGCTGCTGCTGCTGATTCTGGTTCTGTGGAGCTGGTTGCTGAGGCTGCTGATTTGCAGGCCGTGGACTCCTACAGTCTTTGGCCTCGTGACCCATCTTAAGGCACCTTTGACAGCGACCCTTGTTACACGGGCCGTGGTGATGCCTGTTGCAGTTGTGGCACCTAGGTTGACTACCCTGATATCTCCTCTGCCTGTGACCACTAGAGGATTGTTGACTAGGACTCTGATAGTGGTCAATCTTCTGCTGCTGAGATTGTGGCTGAACAGATGCTGAACCTTTGCTGGAATCCCCATCCCACTTTCTTTTACTGTCACCAGATGTAGCAGGAGTAACTGAGGTGGTGACGTTAGCAGTAGCATTAACACGCTTGGGCAGTTTATTCTGATCCACTGCCTGATCGGTGATACGGTGAGCGAGACGCTGGATTTCCTGGATGTTTTCGAGGTTAGCCGACGTCACGTGGCTCTGAATTTCTGGCGCTAATCCCTTGAGATACAACTCAATGCGCTTGTATGGAGGGTCCACCATAGTAGGACACAGAACGGCCAGCTCATTCGACCGTTTGGTATATGCTTCGATTTCTGACCCAACCATCTTCAGATTGTACAGTTCGTCTTCCAGCTTGTGAATATCTTCACGTGTACAGTACTCACGCTTGATGAGTTCCTTGAAATCGTTCCATGGGGTGGCGTTAGCAGCTGCCAGCCCTAAGATCTGAACTTCGGCGTTCCACCAAGTCAGTGCTATCCCTTCCAAAGTGCCTGTGGCAAACTTGACCTTGCGAGCCTCAGGGCACTCGCACATTTCGAATACCGATTCTAACTTTTCAAACCAATGGAGGAGTCCCACTGCCCCCTCTGTGCCGCTGAAAGAGTTTGGACGACAGTCCATGAAGTTCTTGAATGTGCAGACAGGCTGCTGCGCGTGTTGACCTGCTTGAGCTGCTGCAACTGCCGCAGCAACTTGAGCTTGAACGAGAGCCTCTAGCTGGGCTTGTGTCATGTTGATTCTTCCAGACATGATCTTCATTGTAACAAGTAGCATACGTAAGAATGGTTCGCGAGTAGGGCGATGACAGAAAAGTGTAAGCACGTAGGGTTTCTCATGCTATAGTATCATGTGTATCTAAGCGTAATGCGAGCAAAGTTCTAAGCAGTTCTAGCAAACAGGCAATAAACATAACCTTATTACCTAGGATGTCGAGTCTTGCACGTGGAGCGAAGCGTCGTTGTGGATCGTTGAGAGCACTGTTCTGGTTATAGTCCGGTTTTAATAAGAACGTTTTCCCATATTAAAATCAAGTTCTCTATAACCAATGGCTCTGATACCAATCTGTCACACCCCCAAAATCCACCCGCGGAGTACCACCGCTTGGGAGCGTGACTGACCAGGATCAAGCCATCAATCATATCAAACATAGCATTTAATAATAAAAGTAATCAATGTAAATCATCATGACATGATTGATGTTCCAAAACCAAACATCGTTTAAATAGCGGAAGCATAGTATGTAATCTCAAAATAGTTATAAGTTCAGAATAAGTTCATGATCCGTATCCCACAACGCCCTGCTCCTCCCTGTGCAAGCTCCAGTATACCTAAGGTCCTGCAAGGCATGCAGCAAATAATCAACAAACTAGTTGAGCGAGTTCACAGGAAGTAAGTTCATAACATAGTGCATAAGTATAGCTAGTGGGGGCTTCCCAAACTAGTGTGTACTAAAGGTGGGGGTTTCCCATGTTTATCCTGGCTAATGAGGGCTTCTCATTAACGGTACTTACTAGACTAACTTCCGACCATGTGTTCTTCTTTACCGAGAACAGGAAAACGTACAGGGTCACGTAGGCTTTACGTGACGTGCCCTTCCCCGAGGACAGTGGTACGCGTGGGGGCTACGTAGGCTTTACGCAGCGTGGCCTTCCGACCTGGAAGCCAGTAGATGGTATTGGGTTACGTAGGCTTTACGTAACGTGTCCTCCCGACCCGGGAGACAAATGGCAAATATACTGGGTTACGTAGGCTTTACGTAACGTGTCCTGACTAACCTGAGGACGATGGTCTATAGTCTGGTATATGCGTAAGTACGAGTAACTCCTTTTACAATAACATATCCAACCCAATTCCCAACCCGGGAATCCCATGCCTTGGCTGTGTGAACTCACCTTGGTTTGCTCGGCAGATACACAAAGAGTATAGATAAGCTAGTAATCGGTCAATCACGTCCTAGCATGGTTGTAATACAAGTCAGGTTTGGTTCAATGATGCACGTATACAACATGGCAAACACGTATGCACGCAAACACATTAAGTACACTACTTGTGCTATTCGGATGGTTGGGCCAAAGAACTTGTGCGAGCCCAACCATCTTGTGCGATGTGAGTCTAGGCCCAAACCTTACCCGGCCCAACGAAATGACAAAACAAATATAATGTTCGTTGATCCAATAACAATCGGCCCAAAATAAATCAAGTAACAAGTATCTTGTGCGTGGTGATCATCTTGTGCGGCCCGAACAAGTTGTGCGACTCGGATTGGGCTTAAGGCCCAATCAGTTAATCAGACCTATAACCTTGTGCGATCTGTTAACTCTTGTGCGTTTGACACCCCTTGTGCGACCGAGTGACATGTGCGATCCGTGTGGGCTTGTACAGCCCAACCTGTACGTCTGGCCCAAAATACAGCCTTGTGCGATAGGCTGCCCTTGTGCGACTGGGGCTGCACTTGTGTGATTGGACCAGGTTGTGCGAGTAAACAACTTGTGTGACAAAACCTCTTGTACGTCTAGGCTGTCTTGTGCGAGAGGTTTCAATATCCGGTTATTAAGCTTATTCGGTTACAATATCCATTATCATCAATAGTTTCCAAATTTGTAACAATCAATTAACATACTCCCTACAATTCTGTTAACCATTTAAGGATCAAACAAGGCAATAACATCAAGAATTCTTATAAACCCTAATTCATCCAACATGAACAACATTCATATGAACCATAACATATTCATAACTCGTCAATCTAAATCATCAAACAATACTATGATCATTGTTATAGCAGCCATAAACACATCACAATTGACATACATTCGGTTTAAGCACAATATCCAATCGGTTTTTAGGTTAATCTCATGCATCTCTGATTCATAAAAATATCGACACACATACTGATTATCATATCAACAATCCCTAGTTTATCATACAAGATCATATATCATCAATTATACAAACACTAACCGATTGGAAGAAGGGTGGAATGGATCCGTACACAATGATCTTCGATGAAGAGGAGTCCTCGGCTGCCTTCGGTTTGCAAAAGAGGGAGAGAGAGATAGCTAGGGTTTCTTGTATGTGTGATATGTTTGTAACAAGTGAGAGAAACAACAACCCCCAAGGTTGTGTTACACGACCAAAAGGAGAAGGAATGGGCCGGCCCTTAATGGGCTGCCCTTGAAGTCCGATTATAAACAGAACGGCCCAAAAGGGCTTGTACGAGTGTGAGTGTTGTGTGGTTCGGGTTATTCAAACATACACGTATTCGCACATTCATAAGTCATAGAGTTCACATAATTCACGTAATCACTTAATTAGTAACGTTTACATAATTATACATCGTAATGTCATAACATTCAATCGATCAGTCAAGTTCACATGCTCACATATTTATTACAAGAACGGGTTTAAAATACGAGTTGTCACATTATCCCCAACTAATTGGAAATTTCGTCCCGAAATTTGGTATGCACTCACTGAGGAAGCTAGGTAAACTGCATTGTTCACTGATTTTCCTGGGGTGTCACAATATATCCTTCGAGGTCCATTAGAATCCATCGAAGCATCATCTTTCGAGGTCATCGAAGGATACAATCCATCCTTCGATGACATCCTTCGAAACATGTTATCTTTCAAACACTAAGTGTTGATGTTTGGCCAAGTCAAACCAGGAGGATGGTTGACTTGGTCAAACACACATATCAACACATAAACAACACAACAAAGACGTAAACACAACAGACAAAAGACATCGTTTTATACATTACAAAATACAGACAAAGTACAGACACAAAGTGCACCAACAAACTCCCCCTTGGCTGTAGCTCTGTCTCGTTCTTCGTGTCTTAAGTCTCTGACGTCCTTTCCACGGTGAGATGATGTGATGACCATGCACTGCCTGCGTTGACTAGCAGATTGAAGCAGTATCGGGCCATCCTTTAAAACTTCATAGCTTGATCTCGATCCTGAACTAAGTAGTTGATTTCATGATCCTTCAAAACAATGATATCCGATCTAGACATATTTGTAATCCACATCGGATCGATTATCCTGAAGTTCTCCGAATTATCTCTGAATAAGATCACAGCCTCACCAGTATCCGCATCATAAACCCAGCAGCGGAAATTTCCAAGAAAGTCGGTCTTCATTTTCAGTAACGGAATCTTCTTCATCACCTTAGGAGGATCGTATACCAAACGATAACGAGCGGTGTTAGTCTCTGGATCAAGTGTGAACCTGATCTGCTCGTACCTTGGAAACTGAGGCTTGTACAGAGGATCCTTCCAACCCAATCTTCTCTCTAACCTGATTTTCTTCGCGAATAGATCCACCATCTGTTCTTTAGCTCGATTGATTACATCTAACTGAGCCAACACTGCCACATCATAATATGGAAGTGTGAGAATACTAAGGAGAGTTCTGAAATATTGAAGACCCGTTTCTCTTTTAACAACCATGCAGTGTAGATCTTTCACGAACATCCAGCTAATGATTCTACCCCTAGCCTGATTTTTCTCCAGCATCATATAGTTAGCCTGCTCCAACGGGGCAAGCGGAGGAGGATTCCTAGCAAGGAAATCCGCTCGCCATTCATTAACAGTTTTCTCACGGCTTTCCTGAGCTGATGGCGAATCAGAAGAAAGATTTTCAAACTCTGCAGTCTTTTCAGCAACAAAGTTATCATCAAGGGCATTCACCTCCGCATCGTCCTTTCCAACATATACAGGACGTTCAGGATCAGAACTGATGAAGATTTCTTCAATTGAGGAGAAATCAGTCTGATCCTGTACCAGCGGAGTAGCATCAATCAAGCACTCAGCAACGTCATCCAAATCAGTCAACCTCGAAATCTGTTCATCTGTCATCTCAGAAATAAACTCTCCCTCTTCCAGTAGTTCACCCGTGACAGGATGAAACTTTTGAACACTTGAAGATTCAGGAGGATCTGTTGTAAATGTTTCCGGTTCCAGACTGATCTGTGTAGGGTCTACAGACATTTCCAGTGTTTCAGTCTGTTCAGTTGGGCCGGTAGTAGCTGTAGGAGGAGCAGACGGAGTATCTTGAGGAGTACCAGATCCGCCTGCAGCACCGGATGCAGTTGCACTGGAGCCTGAGGCAGTTGTTTGATCTGGATTAGCAGCATCATCATCCTGATCATCCTCACGCCTTTCGGGAACTATTCCTAAGGTTTTGCACCTTTCGTTCCACAATGTACCAACCTGTTTATACACCCTACCAAAGTTTGTATGCATTGGTTTGAAGGCTTGCATCAGTCTATCATCACGACTACTAACCTTTTCCCTTAATGCCTTCGCCTGAGTTTCCAAGTTAGTACTATGTCTTTTCATGATCTCCACCTCTCTATCTCTTGCCAAGTTAGCCTTCTTTAACCTGTCAATTTCTTCAGCTTGTTCTTTGATCTTCATACTTTGAGCACTTACAATAGAACACAACTGATTGTGAGCCTCTGCATCCCTTGCTCGTTGTACACGATTCTCTTCAATCGTTCGTGTATGTCGACTGACAATAGAACCTAATTCACTGACTTGTCCAATCAGGAATTCAATCTTTTCAGATTCAGACAAGCCAGACAGAGTCTCTGCCAGAGTCGGTCGAGATGGTTCTGGTCCTGATGACCCAGATTGACCAGTAGCTCCTGTAGGACCAGAAATAACGAGAGAAGGTCTAGTATGTGTACCTGAGGCGGGAGTTGCAGGCGTCTGTCGATCAACAGACACCGTGCGTGTCCCAGAAGACTTTGGTGGAGAAGACATGAGCTCCAGCGTTTCAGAAGCAGTCAGCTGATCGCCAATCGGAGGAAACTGTTGCTCTGTCTCAGAAGAAGGTTGTACTGACACTGGGATAGAAGTATCACCAGCAGCTTTCTTTGATGTACGAACAGTTTGCTTCTTTGCCTTCCTTTTCTTAAGGAAGCCCGGAGAAGTGAGCGTATAATCTTCATCATGATCGGATTCTTCAGTACTACCCGTCTTCTTTATCCTCACAAACCGGGGATTCCCACGTTTGTCAAACACTTTCTTCATCCCTGGAGGAGGAGGGTTATCATCCTCAGATGATGAATCACTATCGCCTGAACCTCCTTCCTCTTCGGAAGATGAACTGCTTTCATCAATAATCTTTCTCTACTCATCTATCTTGCCCTTCCCTTTGTCAGTCGCAGCCGAACCAGACTGACCAGCAACATTACCAGCACCACCATCACCACCAGAAACAATATGAACATCAGGATCAACAGACATATCCTGAACCTCTTCTGCAGCCACATTTATATCAACCTCAGTACTAGCTGCTGCACCAGAACTTCCAGCAGACCTTCTAGTTGCCTTGATTCCATGTTTAGCTGTGAGTTGCTCATCAGCCATAGCAATTAACGCTGGTTCTTCATTATCAGAAACACTTCCTTCACGACGCCATCTGTGATTCTGTGGAGCCTCATAGTCAGGAGCATTTAGATGACCAATCAGTTTCCTATTCGGATCCGTTCCCTTGTAAACCCCCATAGACTTGAAGATTAGCAGTGTGCGGTCGTTCATCGAATTCACAGGAAGCACATCTGCCTCAGCTTTAGCAAGATCAGGAACCTGATCATCTATCATCATTTGCAGAAACCGAGGATATAGCCAAAATTTGGTGTTAGTTCGCTGTGTATCAGATGGAAGTGGCCTCTGAGTGTTCTCCTTCAGATTATTGAAGATATACCGAGAAATGTTGAATGGCTTGTTCAAAATCAGCGCCGAAAACAATCCCGTCAAATCAATAGGAGACAGATCATACCCAGAGCGCTTGTTGCTTAGGCAGTGAATGAGAATGTGCAGAAGAAACTTATATCGAAGAGGCAGAAACTTCTTGTTGATTTGATTGGTAAGAACGTTCTCGCTGTACTTAATCCTTAACAATAACCCTCGCTGACACTGTAGCTCTATAGACGTTGGGTCTTCAGATTTATCACCAAGCTGCAAACGT
This sequence comes from Helianthus annuus, assembly GCF_002127325.2. Classification (NCBI taxonomy): domain Eukaryota; kingdom Viridiplantae; phylum Streptophyta; class Magnoliopsida; order Asterales; family Asteraceae; genus Helianthus; species Helianthus annuus. The sequence continues at coordinate 105,350,705 of NC_035443.2, forward strand.
TGTCTGATAGAGTTTTCAATAATGACCACGGGCTTTTCAGCGACTACTGCCCTGATTACTTCCTTATTATCCACCGTTTCAACTCCAGCTGTATTCCAGAAGGCTTTAATGTGAGACTGATATGCGACATGCTGAGTTGTGATAGCGTAGTTGATTCGCGACCGATGTAGATACTCCATGATTCCATCAAACTCTGCACTGATACTCCCTTCAGGTTGTAAATACGCCACCATGTTATGTCTAGATTCAGACATAGCTTCCAGCTCTGATTTCACCTTCTTGGTTGGTTTGGCCCGTTCCTTTTTCGCTGCCTTTGGTGCCATTTCTGCACATCACAATGACACGTAATAAGAACAGGTCAAACAGTCAACATTGAGTTTCACACTTAGAAAATTTTCAATTTCTTAAAAATTTCTGAGTGTTGAAACTATCGAAGGATACACTGTATCCATCGAAGGATGGAATGTGGCACGAAGGATGAAGGTCTGATCGAAAGATGTCGAAAGATGTCACTTTTCTTGAAGGATAAAAACATATCGAAAGATCATCTTTCGAAGATCAAAAATTTGAAAGATCTTTGATCGTTCGAAAGATTGATCAATCGAAGGATGATCCTTCGAAACATCTAACATCTTTCGGAATATAAACTATCTTTCGAGATTCACCTCGAAAGATGTTATTCAGCACATCTATCGAGGTGATGACTCATCATCATCATCCTTCGATCTTGCTGCTGGAGTCACTGTTCATCGGTGAATATCCGGTGGGTTTATGAATTTTCCGGTGAATGTTTTACAGGATTTTCCGGTGAGTTGTTTTAGGTTTCGTTGATTTGTTATACATTTTATTCAAGTGAGTTTTAAGCCTAAACAACAACCCACTATGAATCATTTAAACATCCTCAACATTTTAACCCAAACCGAATCACAAACACAAACCCAAACATTAACCTTTACCGAAAAGCCTAACATCCCCTGTTTTAACCAAATCAAACATCCAGAAATCAAAGTTCAGATACAACATTTGATGCTCACAAACAAATACACAAACACTACATAAACATCAAAACTATGACAGATACATTAATCAACATGTTCAGATTTTCATAAATCAAAATAAGAACATTAGTGTATAACAACCATGATCAAAGAGATGTTTATTATGTTATGTTTTGATGTTTGTTAACAGATTAGAGAATAAACATCCTACCAAGTATCGTATCTAATAATAATCCTGATATTAGCAAGAGATTTTGAAAATTTTGAGCAGAGTTTCGAGAGGTTTTTGAGGGTTTTGTGTGATGTTTTGAAACTGATAATGATGAATGAAGAAGAAAGTGCTTTATATACTCTACCTCGAAAGTCCAACCGCCTCGAAGGATTCAAACCATTCGAAAGATGAACAGTGTCTCGAAGGATGACCTTTTGATTTCGAAGGATCCATATGAGTCTCGAAAGATCCAGATATTTGAAGGATCTGGATCGAAAGATACCAGATATTTATGGATCCTTCGAAAGATATCCTTCGATCTAAAACCATCTTTCAAGTGGTCTGGTCAAATCGAAGGATCACTTGGTCAAATCCTTCGTTGACCAAGGTATCTTTCGACTAAAACCATTGACTTTCATTGACTTTCTTGACTATCTGATCTTTCGAGGGCCATTGCTTCCTCGAAGGATCAGATTTCCCACCAACACTTTGGATTTTTGGGAATTTTCAATTTCCACACTTCAAATTTTGGAGATTTTTCAGGAATGACCATTTTGAAAAGTTGTCCGTTATGAAGTTCTGCAAGGTTAATTTTATGAAGTATCTCGGCTTGTCAGGTATCGGATCGAGCACCAACATCAGTTAATCAAAAATAATGTTTAAATTGAAAATCTTTTTGGATTTTGTGGTTTGATAAAATAAAAGGTAACAATTTTAAAATCCTTTGAATGTTATCAAACGACATCACCGCTAATGTCGTGCTGATATGCACCAAACGACAAAAACTGTTTAAAATAAAGCAGTAAATAAATATATACAAACACAACAATATTTTTGCGAGTTTCTGGCGAAGAGAATCATATCAGCTTGCGGTCTTTTGTCAAAACACACTTCCTTTTAAAATTCTTTTACAGAAGCGGATAAGTATTCTACCACAATTACCGATATTGTTGTCCACTTAAACTCAACGATCAGGTGTAATCATAATACAATGAGATACGTTTAAGGTATGATTTATACTTACCGACCGGTGTTCATCCACTCACGACACATTCCCGTATCAAGGTATGCACGAGAGTTCATCTTACTGGGGAGTATACCATTTATCATCCGTTTTTAACGTATATATTTACAATGTGAACAAGTCACTTATTTGAGTTTGAAAACAAGCCCTATGTGATAGAATCACTTATTGATGAGGAACTTGAGTTTCAATGCATGAGGGCACAGGAGCAAGTCCGTGAACAGGTCAGTACTTCCGTACAGCAGAGAGACGAACTTGACTCCCGGATAAATGTGATATTTATCACTTATTTTGATGGACATGTGATTGTTTATCACTTATTGAGGTCGAATGCAGTATGAAATATGTACACGTATGTATGGTATCATGGAAGAACTTAGACTTTGTCTTTTATAGAAACAACCATGATACCCAGATGATAAACAGCATAAACCCCGAATATCTCAGAACCTCGGCAATCTATCAAACGAAATTTCGGTACCAAGACCATATGCCAATGAACGGTTCCCACGCGGTTTTCAGTCTGTTATGTTTATATCTCCTGCATATTTTAAAATGATCGTGAGCCTACCGGTACATCATTAGAAGAGCTACTTATCATTTTCTTTTTCTTTTGATTTCTAGAAGCATGTTTCAACCGACCTCTGATGTAATATCACTTTCTCTTATATTGCCAAGAAACTCATTTTTGTTTTTCTATTGTTTTTGTGTTTTTCTGAATTTTCTCCCCCTTAAATGCAGAAAGTAAATAAATTAAAGACATATTTTTGTATTTTTGTGGTTTTTCAATGTTTTTGTATTTTTCTTGAAACTTTCTCCCCCTAAAATTCAAAAATAAAGAAAATGAAAAATATTTTTGGATTTTTGGTTTTTAGAAAAATATTTACAAAAACGATTTCCTGATGTCGGTTACTCTTGCTTCACCTTAATGCCGTTTACCAAAAGTAAATAATCAAATCTTGATTTATCAAATGCTTTGGTAAAAAGGTCGGCACGTTGGTGGTCGGTATGAATATGAACCACATCGATAAGTCTCTTTTCAAAACAATCACGTATGAAGTGATATTTGATATCGATGTGTTTCGTTTTCGAATGCTGTACAGGATTTCGAGTGATCTGTAAAGCAGCCTCATTATCAACATAAATAGAGTAGTTAGAAATTCAAAACCGTAGTCCCGCATCTGTTGTTGGATCCATAGAACCTGGGAGCAGCAACTAGATGCAGCAATGTATTCCGCTTCACATGTAGACGTGGCCACACATGTCTGCTTCTTGCATTGCCAAGTGACTAGGCGATTGCCTAAAAACTGACATCCTGCGGTAGTTGATTTTCCATCCTTTTTGCAGCCACCAAAATCAGAATCACTGAAAGCTGTGAGATCAAAGTTATCATCCTTAGGATACCATAACCCGGTGTCAGGGTAAGTCTTCAGATAACGAAAGATCCTCTTGACAGCAGCATAGTGAGAGACCTTCGGATTCGCTTGATACCTAGCGAGAAGACAAGTTGGATACATAATGTCGGGTCTTGATGCGGTGAGATACATTAAAGATCCAATCATAGCACGATAGAGCGAAGAATCCACAGCATCTCCTTCGTCATCCGGAGTAATTCCATGATTCTGAGGAAGAGGAGTAGAAACTGGCTTCGAATCGGACATCTGGAACCGGCTCAAGATGTCCCCGACGTACTTGGTTTGATGAATAAAAATTCCAGATTCGGATTGATTTACTTGCAAACCCAAGAAGAACGTCATTTCACCCATCGCACTCATCTCGAATCGATCTTGCATCACCTTTTCAAATTCTTTACACAACTTATCATCGGTAGAACCAAAGATAATGTCGTCGACATACACTTGTACCAACAGAAGATCTTCACCATTCTCTTTGATGAAGAGGGTACAGTCGATCAAACCCCGTCTAAAACCATTGCTGAGCAGATATGTAGACAACGTTTCATACCAAGCCCGAGGTGCTTGATGAAGACCATATAACGCCTTGTTTAGAAGTAAAACCCTGTCAGGATGTAATGGATCTTCAAACCCCGGTGGTTGCTCGACATATACTTCCTCCTCGACTACTCCGTGTAGAAAAGCACTTTTGACATCCATCTGGTACACCTTAAATTTCTTGAAAGATGCATAGGCTAGAAAGATTCTAATAGCCTCCAGACGAGCAACAGGAGCATACACTTCATTGTAGTCAATGCCTTCAATCTGACTAAAGCCTTGGACAACCAACCTTGCTTTGTTTCGGACAACAATCCCACGGTCGTCCTTTTTGCACTTGAACACCCAGCGAGTTCCGATCTTTTTGTAGTTATCGGGCCTATCAACCAATTTCCATACGCCCAATTTCTCAAACTGCTGAAGTTCTTCTTGCATTGCTTCCACCCAGGAATCATCCTTCAATGCCTCTTTCCAAGATTTAGGTTCTTCTTGGCTAACGTAGCAGGCAAAGGACCACTGATTCTGTTGTCCCGATTCTCGTATCTCAGCATACAAGCCAGCATTTTCGTTGTTTCTGATTTGATTTCTTGTCCTTACACCACTGAGAACATCACCTATTATATTCTGCTGAGGATGAATGTTATGAATTCGGGTTTCAGTAACTTGAGGAACTTCAACATTTGACCTCAAGTTAGTGATATTTAAATTCCCGATATCATTCTGAAGCTGGTGAGTTGTAGAAGATGATGCATTTTCTTCTTGGATAATTGGCGCAGACACTGGATCCGTTGCTTCTGAAGTACCTTGAACCGGACGCAGTGCTTCACCATCATTTGCATCAACATACTCCTCATCTTCCGATGACAAATTGTAATCGACAGCATCATTAAACACCTCATTTGAAGCGAGATTGTTGACAGAAGAAGACGCTTGTGAGTCAACAATGATTGGACGAGCTAACTGAGAGCCAGTCGCATTCTCACTTTCAGACAACATTTGAGCGATTGCATTGTCATCATCAAATGTCGGCAGATTGAATGAGTCGAAAAGACCATCATAATCGAACATCCATGGATCTCCAGAAGGCTTCGGAGGATTAGAATATCTTTGAACTCTTACTTCACCCCATTCTTCAATCCTTTTGGTAGTCAGGTTCCATACTCGCAGATTAGGAGTAGCATACCCAAGGAAGTAACCTTCGATAGCTTTTGCACCAAACTTCCCATCAGGCTCAATCATGGTACATGGTGCACCAAAAGGTTCTAGATATTCCAAGTCAGGAGTCTTCTTGTGTAGGAGTTCGAAGCACGTTTCCCCATGTCTTTTCACTGTGAGAACCCTGTTTAATGTGTAGCAAGCCGAGGCAACAGCTTCAGTCCAAAATCGAACTGGAAGCTGAGACTCAACCAACATGGTTCTTGCAGTCTCAATTAAGGTTCTGTTCTTTCTTTCAGCGACTCCATTTTGTTGTGGCGTGTACCGAGAGCTGTATTCATGAAGGATTCCTTTTGCAGTGCAAAACTCATCCATAACCCTGTTTTTGAACTCGGTACCGTTGTCGCTTCGAATTCGCCTCACCTTTAGATTATACAGATTTTCCAACAGGGTGATCAAATTCTTCAGAATTTCTGGAGTCTCGCTCTTGTGGACCATGAAGTCAACCCATGAAAATCTTGAGTAGTCATCAGTAACTACCAAGCAGAAAACTTCTCCGTGCACACTCTTGTGTTTGACTGGGCCGAAAAGATCCATATGCAAACGCTCGAGTGGCATGTTGACAGTATTAACCTTCTTCAATGGATGAGATTTCTTTGTCTGCTTTCCCTTTTGACATGGCACACAGACATCTTGAAGTTGAAAGTTCTTCACATTGACACCTCTCACCAAGTTGTTTTTGACAAGGTGATTCATTTTTCTGAGGTGAATATGCCCCATCCGTCTGTGCCAAGAGATCGTCTCCTTTTCAGTGGCTTTTGAAATGAAGCAAGTAACTTGTTTTGACTGAGTTATTGCTTGGCTCATATCAAGGACATACAAATCATTAACTCTTGGTGCTGATAAGAGAATCCATTCAGCGGGAATCTTGAATCCTGGCTTCAGCACATAACAACCGGCATCATCAAAATGCACGGTGAACTTCTTATCGCAGATTTGAGAAACACTCAAGAGATTGTGATCCAATTGCTTCACATAATTGATCTTGTCGAAACTCACAATCCCATTAGAGATCATTCCCTCGCCGGTGATATAACCTCCCTTGTCGCCAGCAAATGCAACATATCCTCCTCTTATACTTCGAACATCAAAGAGAAGACGATAGTCGCCAGTCATGTGCCTGGAAGCCCCACTATCAACAATCCAAAGACTATTAATAGTTCCTCCTGGAGCCGCCTGCACATGCAATTAACACATCAGTTTGAGAGGGGGACCCAAGCCTTTGTGGACTTGGGTCGTCCTTGATCATCAAGGAAAGTGATTTCAATCACTTGATGATTAGGAAATAAAACCTCTGGTGCTCCCCCTGACTTAATTACCTGTTTTTGTCTCCAAGCTTGTTGTCATGTACCAGTATTTGTTTTAATTGTTTTTGTATTTACTGGTTTTACACTTGTAGGTTTAGCTTGTACAGGTTTTTCATTATTGACCTCTGATTTTAAGGCCTTCTCAATTACCTTTTTGTTCTTTTGTTTTACCTTCTTTTCCCTTTCTTTCAAGACACGTGGGTCTTGTTTCGGGGAAACCGGTTGTTTTTGGTAATTGGTTTCTTGAGGAGCAGTTGTTTTTCCTTTCAATTTTTGCAAGTATGGGCAGTATCTTACAATGTGCCCAACTGTTCCACATTCAAAACAAATTCTCCGCTCTACAAACCTCGGAGAAACGTGTTGATGACCAGACGAAGAACCAGATACTGAACTTTGTGATCTAGATGTGCTTGGACCTAAGTCACATCCATTGGTGTGTTGGGTATAATTGTTCTCATCATTTCTCTTTAAAATTCTAACTTGTTTTACAAATTCAATGTTAGATTTATTTTGAAATGTTTCAAGTTTGTCCGTACCCTTTGATCCAACAAAGTTCACTTTCTGTTCTCTTTTCTTAGCCTGAGCTCTTTTGTTTTGCACCCTTTGAACCTTAGGTTGCTCAACCTTAGATTGTTGAATTTTAGGTTGTGCAGCCTTAGGTTGAGGAGCCTTAGACTGCTCAACTTTAGGTTGTTGAACCCTTGGTTGTTCAGTCTTAGGCTGCTGAGCCTTTGGTGCTTGAGCATTCTTGTTTTGAGCCCTCTTTTCTTGTACCTGGCCCTTACCCTTTCCAGAATTCACTTGTTGTTTTCGCTCAACTGGCAGTTTTTGGTTTCCGTATTGTTTTCTAATTAGCTCACACGGAATTGGTTCACATTGAGTGACCGTCACTTTGTTACCTTTGTTTCCCAAAAACTTATCAGTTCGTCCTTCAAAAATTTTCTCAATTAAATCTTGATTTACATTTTTGATTGGAAAATCTCTGTCAGAATAAATTTTGCTGTCTCCCTTGAGCGTATACAACAAGTTATTCTTTTCACTGCTAGGTACACTGGGCTTCATTGCCTTTGGTGTTTCAGCCTTACTCGGTTTCACTGGTGGATCACACAAGATGTGATTCTCAATTGGAATGTCTGGTGTAACCGAGTTAGGCTGTGGTTTCTCATTTTCTTCAGATTCATCGTCCGAAGACTCAGCATCCTCAATAATCGGAGGACTCTGTTCCTTAACAGACGATGAATTTTTCACATTCTCAGATTCAGATTGCCCCGAGGATGATGTACCAGTTGTGAACCCGAGGCCTGCTGCAAAGTCATCTAGACCGAGTGGCACAGTAGGTTCAAAACGGGGCATATCCTCGTCATCAGGCGACTTGGAGTAATTGTGATTCATCGGGGGAGGACATGATTTGTAACCAATACATTTTGTATCCCCCTTTTTCCTTTGGACATCAATAATGTGATCCAAAACATAGCGGGAATTGGAATAGCTTTCCAATTTCTGCTTGATTGTTTCACATTCACATCTAGCTGTAGCTAACTCTACCATCTGTTTCTCAATTGTGTCAATCAAATTATTATTAGCATGTTGTTTTCTCAAAACAGCCTTTTGAAGTTCAGAAACATCATGTTTTAATGACGCAATTGTTGCTTTAAACTCCTTTTCATTTCTTGTTAAAAACAAGTTAGCCTCAGTTGCTTTAGAAAGATCAACAATCAATTCTTGATTGTGTTTGTGTGTGATTTCAAAAAGACTTTCCTTTTCTGCATATTCTAGACATTTAGCACATTCAACAGCAGCAGAAATAGAGTCAGATTTAGAATCACATACCTGAGAGGTTTGTCCTTCAACATGAGCCATGAAGGCTGTATGAAAAGAAAAAGATCCATCTTCAGAGAAAAATTGAGAAAGCTTCTCAGAAGTTCCAGCAGCTTTCTGGCAAAGAATAGATCTTCTCTTGCATAATGCTTCAGCATCAGCCAATAGCTCATCAACCTCCAGATCTAAAGCCTCACTTGATAGATCACCAGCATCAAGTGATTCCCCATCCATACTTCCACTATAACCCGAGCTATCTTCATCTTCTGAAGATTCACCAGCAGACACGGTTTCTTCAACCTTTTCAACCACCTTAGCATAACATGCTGTTCCACCATTTCCTCCTTCACCAAGCTGAAGATTCCAGTTGCAAATCTCATCAGCTTGAACAACTAATCCTCTGTGGGGATTAGAGTTTGCGGTTCCAGATGTATTTCCTCCCACGGGAACTATTTGTCTGTCAGAATTGTTCTGTTGTTGCTGAGGCTGTCTCTGATTCCTGAAAGGATTCTGATTGCCTTGCTTGGGTGGTTTCTGACATTCCCACTTGAAATGACCCTTTTCACCACAGTTGAAGCAGGTGACAGCATTCTTATCAAAACCATACTTGGTGTTGTTGTTGCTTTCCAAGCTGGTTCTCCCTGTTCTCTCCATAAACTCTTTAGCTCTACGAATAGCACTAGCAAGAGCCCACTTTATATCCATCATCTCAAACTCTTCTTTATCAACCTGCTGATAATCTTCGTTGGTTAGGTTGATATTTCCAATCTGACCCGCAACCAACCCACAGTAGGCGCTAACCAAGGTGTTTAACATCTCCATATGTTCCTTGGCTATCTCAACACTGACTTTTGAAAAATTGGAAGTATCCAATCTGACAGTGTTCGGATTGGAAGTAGCTTGAAAGCTTGAAGAACTTCCATAAAATCCCTGCTGTTGTGGTTGTTGCTGTTGAGCTCTGTTAGGATCCAAGAAAGGCGGTGGAGTGAATTGTTGAGCTGTCTGCTGTTGTTGTTGTTGAGAAGAAGAATCTGGTCTTGAATACATCATTGTGTATGCTGAAGGATCAAATTGATTTGCTGTTGGAGGTCCGGTGTTGGAGATGAACGCTGTTTGAAGCTTAGCATGCTGAGAAGCTGGCTTTTCTCCAGTAATACCACCTGCAATCCCAAAATACATCTCTGGATTCTGAGGAGTGATTGTCCTTTTTGCCTTGAGCTTTTCTTCTACATCTTTGTTTTCCAATTTCTGTATTAGCTCATAAATGGTAATTGTATCCAGAACACCGTTTTCCTTGAGAATCTCAAGATAACTGCTCCACTTTGCTGGTAAGGCATCAGCAAATCTCCTCACCATATCTTGTGGAGTGGCAGAGACTTTGAAGGCAAACATTTCACTCAACAGATGGTGATATCTTGTAGACAATTCTGATAGACCTTCATTCTCCATGCAGGTAAAACCTTCAAACTCTTTCTTTAGCAGCTCCTGCTTGATCTTCCTTGATTGAGCATTTCCTTCACACCTTAACGTGAGCATATCCCACAAACTTCTGGTAGTCGTACAGTAGACGAATTGGTGGTATATATCTCTGTGAAGAGCCTGCGTGAGAATCATAAATGCTTTCTTTTCCAATTCAAACTTCTTCTTATCTTCGTCAGACAGTGTGCTGTAAGTTTCTGGATTTGATCCTGCAACTTCCAACTCATTTTCTGTCACACCCTGTCTTTTGCGGAAGCGTATGATGTGTGACTAGCTTGTTATCATTGCATTTGATCATAATAAACAACTACATGATTTAAAACGATGTTCATCCATTCGGAAAATTTTGAGGATCACAAACACTTGTCATTTAAGTTTTAAAACACAACCTTCATCTAGGTTACAATTCAACAAAAGTGGATGACATCTAAACTTGTAGTCTACTTCTAGTTACAACACTTGCGCCCAAGATCCATCCTGTCACCTGAAATACATGTAATTTTGGAAAACATCAACATAAAGTTGAGCGAGTTCATGCGTTTTGCATACCGAGTATGAAAACATGGTATGTATCTTGTATAAATAAAGTATTCTTGCAAAAATCAAGTTTTCTTGTGTACACCACGTACTAATTGAATGTTTGTACAAAGACATTTCGGCATGTGAGGACATATGGAGCATTAGTGTTGGCTCCTTTAAGGCATGTGAGGACTTATGGAGCATTAGTGTTGGCTCCTTTAACTATGTCGATTACCCTCGACTGTGTCGATTAACCTCGACTGTGTCAATTTCCCTTGACTGTGTCGATTACCCTCGACTGTGTCGATTTACCTCGACTGTGTCGATTTACCTCGACTGTGTCGATTTACCTCGACTGTGTCGATTTACCTCGACTGGGACACCGAAGCACTCAAGAGGTCACATAAGGACCATGAGTGGGGCTCGGCCGTACCCGTTAGATCTAACCCTCGTCCCTAATTACTGAATGTTTTTAATGGCTTGGTACTAGTTTTCACCAAGACTTTATGGCATTTTTAGTATTAAGTCTATGCTCACATGATCTAGTAATTTCTAGGCATTTCTTAAAGCACATCATACTTGGTTCTCGTTCTCACCAAGTGTGCTTCTCGTATTTTTGTATTCTCGATTCGTATTGCACTCGGTACTCGTTCTCACCAAGAGTGCTTCTTGTATTTTTACTACTTGTAAAAAAAATTATAATATTTGTAACATGTATTTCACCCCCGAGAGTTATAAAACCAAAAACAGTTAAAGAAAAGGGGGAGCATGAACTCACAACTTTGCGTTCCTGCGTCGTAAACTTCACCGGAGTTGCTTATCTAGTGTCGTGACCTAAACGCGTTTTATTAACGTTAGTCACTAGACTTGTATCGCACAAGTGCAAGTCACTATCTTTTGTATTTGTGTTCTTGTGTTAAAAATATTTATATTTTTAACTATTTGTCTTATATCATTTTCTCAAAAATAAATATACGTATCTTGTATTTTGCACCCGAATTATGTATTTTGTCCAAGTAATATATTTTCATAAATATATCCTCTTGTATGTGTCTAAGCATGTTGTATGTGTATTTTCAGGTTTATACTCCTCATGAGTATTTAGTGTATCTTTACGTCTCAGTACGCTAGCACGTATAACACATACTATATACACTTAGCACAAAAGTTGGTGATAAAATAATATATATTTTTCTCTCAAAAATATACATATTTATATCCACTTTTATTTTTAAAGAAATCCTCATTTCTTATCACCAAAAATTAGGGAAACCTTGGTAATACCTTTAAATACATTTTTAGGGAATAAGTTCTTCAAAAACTTATATTTTTCTAAGTGTCAAAATTTATAAAAATTTTGACAGAGGTTCCCCTAAAAATGGAGGTTTCCCATGTTTTCAAAACATGTGTTTATTTTCTTTTAAATCGTCAACAATCATCAACAACAATTATCAACAATAATCATCAACAACAATTATCAACAATAATCATCAACAACAATTATCAACAATAATCATCAACAACAATCACTAATTTTCCCCATTTCATGAACTTGCATATTTACAAAAATGTGTAGTAATTTACTAGCACATTTAGTAAGTCTTGTTATCTTTAAAAATAAGTTTAATTTCTTAAAAAAAAAAACTTTATTTTTAAAGAATATGAAGTTCCACAACTTCTAGTCGGTTTTTACGAAAATTATTTCTTTGTTAAAACTTTTGTTACACTAGTGTTCGCACACTTGTTTGATCACAAAAAAAACACTTTTGTTTGTGTAAGATCCGGATTAGAACATGTGATTTCTTTTGACGCTTGGTCTTTTGAAAATACCACTTGTGGACACATAGATCGGCTAGTTTTAGACACTATTTCATAAGTAAAAATACTTTTACACAAGTTCATGTTTCTTGTGTGGTAGAGTTTCACCTTTTAACCCTTGCACCATTTCAAACAAGCTTATGTCAAGATCCATGATCTTAACCAAACAAGGTTAAATGATGATCCGAGCTACCACAACGTAGATCGGGCCTAAATAATCACAAATTTCAATTACTACAACATTTACACAAATAGTGAGCTTTTAACCATCATTTTTCATGTTTTTAGTAGACTTTAATGCACCTTTTTGTAAGATTTCGAGTTTTAATCATTACACATCATATTAACCACTTCAAAATAGCTCAAGAATGTCTTTTAAGCAACATACCACTAGCTCGAGGCTAGGGAAGTATCTAGACGCGAATGTGGTGGATAAAAGCTAGAGAAAGAGGTCCTTCGAGCTCCGAGTGCACCAAGCCTTCTTATGCGTGACACTTGACACTTGTATGATGTTGGAATGTGAAGAACAAAATCGAAAAATATGATGGATGATCAAGGGGTGTTCGGCCGAAAGTTTTTGAGGGAGAGGAGAGAGTAGTTTTGTGGTGTTGGGTGGTGAATTGTCTAGTGTGCCATCTCAAGGTATTTATAGACATTCCATATGGCATATTCCTAGCATATTCCTGGCATATTCCTGGAATATTCCTAGCATATTCCTGGTATATTCCTGGAATATTCCTAGCATATTCCTGGCATATTCCTGGAATATTCCTAGCATATTCCTAGCATATTCTTTGGAATATTCCTAGCATATTCCTAGCATATTCCTGGAATATTCTTAGCATATTCCTAGCATATTCTTGGAATATTCCTAGCATATTCCTAGCATATTCTTGGAATATTCCTAGCATATTCCTAGCATATTTCTGGAATATTCTTAGCATATTCCTAGCATATTCCTGGAATATTCCTAGGTTTTCTGCGTTGTCTGCGTTTTGCAGTGTAAGCACTGTGTCGCGTAGGAACACACGGTACGTGCTTAAACTTGAAAAATAACGTTTTTAAGCGTTTTAATTTATTTTTCAACACGAACTTGATTAAAATAAAATTTTAATCATAACAGAATATTTGTGGGATTAAATATTATCCGGGCGGCCATCAACGTTCGTTTCACAGTTTTGTCGCAATTAGTTCTGCTCTTAAAGTGTGTTTCGGGTGCTTTTTAGTGCTTATTTTTGCTTTCATATAGCATATATATTAAACCCTTGTATGTACTCTTGGGTTTTAATGTATTCTTGTTATTGGACCTACACCTAGGCTCCAATTTTATTGTCTGACTGCTTTCTGCAGTTCCGTTGACACAGTGTGTCTTACCGGTGAGTTTACTAATATTTTTGACGCAACGCTCTCGTTTTTGCATAAAGCAATATTTTGTAGTATAAAACGTACATGAATTCACTTGTATGGAATTCAGAAACTTATTTCTCTTGTAAACTAGATCATGTATGTTCATTAAGGCACAGATCACTGTTCATTTAGTGTACGGAATGTACGGAAAAGTGACGGTTGTCACAGTCTCCCCCCGTTAAAAGAATTTCGTCCCGAAATTCAAGCGATGCCATCGGTCGCAGGGGAGTTGTGAAACCAATATGGTCACTTATATTTGAAACACGTCTTTGTGTTCTCATGTCATGTATTTTATCATGCTCAAGTAAATCAATCATGTCTTTTCTGCATTTTGTGGACTCTTGGTCCGAAACCTCAACAGGTTGTATAGTATATCATTGACGTGAATCTTATTTGTGGGAACTATGACTGTTCCTTGCGTCAGACTCCTCTAACGACTAGACACATGAATGTGTCGCGATCACTACTGATCTTTTTCTGGAAGCTTCATCTTGTGAACAATGGTTCTGATCCCTACACCGGGGATTCAATCTTTTCGTTTTCCAATTCACACTACGCCCTTTCTAGGTGCGGCTCTCAATTTAGTCGTGCTTCTTGTCTCAAATTCTTACGATTTCTGCCTCTCATCGGCGTAATCTTTCTGTGTTCTGCGGGCTGTCTTGATATAATCGCATATATGAACGACCTTGCCTCTAGATTTTTCCTGGACCATCTCGGCCAGTTGATCCATTATTCCCGGTCTCCGTTCAACACAACGGGAATTGACTCATTACGTTCCATCTAAAGCTTTACACAAAGCGGTTTAGACGGCGGTGTGATAAATACTGTTGTAGGAAGACTCTACCAAGGGTAAGTGAGTGTTCCAACTTTTTATCAAAGTTTATCACACAAGCACGCATCTTGTTCATACAGTCTGCATCGTTCAACAGCTCAGTTCATATTCGAGTTCTTACGATCATCGGTGTGCTGCAATCCCTTGCGATCAGTAAAGATCGTGCAACGTTTTCTTTCAGGTAATAACGCCCAGTTTGATGCGCGCAATGACTGTACCTATCTCAAGGGTTCTTCTCATGATTCCTTAATCAATGTGCCACGTATGTAATGTCGTGGTCTTGTTGCATCGGCGTACAATCGAGACTTTGTCGAGAGGCGTCACATAATTTCAACTCTAGCTCCTTAGCTCTTGGTTGCAGGGTTGGCATGAATCTCGTTCTTATCCATCATGGATCTGAAAGTTCTCACTTCGCGAATTCGAAATCCGCTTTTCGTCATCATAGCGCTTAACTGTTCTTTCTCTAAGAGTTGCAAGGTAAATTGCAGTTGTTGCTCACGACCTTCCTTGGTCATTGGCCATATGAGAATGTAGTCAATAAGTATATGGCTTATCTAGGTATGGCTTACACGTTCGATTTCATGAGGTCCATGAATATTGTCGATGCATGTGTTAGGCCAAATGGTACGACAAGGAACTCGTAACTTCCAAAGCGAGTCCTAAAGGTCATTTCAGGGACACTTCCTTCTGGTATACACAGTCATGGACATCCTGTCCTCAAGTTGATCCTTGGGTGGCAACTAGGATCTTATGATTTTGTCTGTTTATGTTGCCAGTCGTTGGCAAAGGATTCTGATTCTCAATTCTCAGGAATTTACACAAAATGGAACTGCCAACTTTCTCCTCATATCCCTAACTAAAGGCGTCATGTCCTTAACTTCCTCTGTCTGGTAGCTCTTGCAGTTACGTCCGGAGCTCATGCTTTACGGACGAAGTTAGTCGGTAAGACATTATTCGACACTGGTGCTGCTCTTGGCACGTGGTTTATCCTAAACTTCTCTTGACGCTGCGAAGGGGCATTTCTGGCAAGTCTTTTGAAAAGGCTACTAGAACTTCTTCCATCGCGGGGATGTTCCCAGGTTCTGCAGTCCACTCAGAGGCATTTCTATGCCTCTTCGACCAATGAAGGATGTCGTAGATCTGCCGCCTTATGGGGTCTAGCATCCTTGCGCCTATTACAGTAAAGTTGGGTTTCATCATTCGCACGAGGGATGCGTCTGATTTTCTCGTATTGACGACTTCAGCTGCATACTTGGATTTCCGATCCATGCTGATTATTATGACCTCACGAGTCAATGGTAACAGAAGGTTACGGCCCTCTGAGTGCCTAATCACGATCCTTAATCGCTTCGACTGTTTAAGCTATCCTTCTATATGCCCATTTCTAAAGAATACGGGACGTCTATCTTACTTGAGACTAGGCCAAGAAGTTTCTTAAGTGCTCCTGCCATGTGGCGAATTCACTTTCTTTCTTTTGTTTGCTTTAGAGCTTCCATAGTTGAGTTGGGTGCTCATCTTTAGGTTTGAGGACTTCCTCTTCTTGTTGCTTGACGACTCCACATGAGTCTCTTTCTTGTTATCCTCAGATTCCGAAAATTTTCCCGCACGTAGAGCCTCTTCAGTAAGGGTGACACTCATATCGATAGCCTCTGCGATGGTTGAGGGTTTTGAGGTAGTAACCATGCCCCTAATCTGGGGTGCAAGTCCCCAAATGAATCGTTCTATCCTCTTGAATTCCGGTTTGACTAGGTAGGGGACGACCCTAGACAAGTCGTGAAATCGCTGGACGTATTCAGGAATCTTCGGTCCGTCCATTTTCAAATTCCAGAACTCCACGTCAAGCTTCTGGATTTCAGTCCTAGAACAGTATTTCTTTTCCATCATTTCCTTGAGCTCGTCCCAGCTCAGTGCATAAGCAGCATCTGCACCAAGGGTCTGAACCTGAAGGTTCCACCATGAGAGTGCGCCATCCAGAAATAACCCTGAGATATAGGTAACGCTTTGTTGGGGTGAACAGTTACTCATTCTTAGAACTGAGTCCGTCTTTTCTGTCCAACGAACAAATGCAACGGCACCTCCTGTGCCATCAAAATTCAAAGGCTTGCAGTCCAGGAACTGTTTATAGGTGCAGCCAGTTGGAGGGTTATTCTCAGTCGTGCCATTGATGTGCTTAGAGCGGAGGGCTTCATGTCGTGCAATTGCCTGCGAGATGCATTCTTGTAGCTCGGCTTCTGTTCTTGGTAGCGTACTGGTGTTTGTGTCTCGCCTGGGCGGCATTCCCTTCTACCAAAACGGTATGAAGTAGGTTAGGCAACATTCCGGGTGTCTATGAGGTACATAGCACCATAAGCCATTATGTAATCACCCAATTTCACATGTATACATAAATACTCAATGTATGAGCGGGAAACAGTTACTGAGCCTTCACTTAGGCTTGCCAACTTGGCTTAAAACGAACTTGAGGTTACATTGCCTCAGTCATTTAGGTTTCAGTTATTTCCCGCTACATTGGTTTTCTTAGGTTTTTGGCTTTACTGGGGCGTACATTTTCCCTTAGAGGGGGTTGCTCGTGTATGGGTGATAGAGAGTGCAAAGTCGCTGAATCTCTTGAATGTTTCTCATCTTCACTTGCTTAAATGTTGTTTTCCTCAAACGTCTCGTACGCAGGTAGAAGTGTCAGTCACGAAGTAGGCTGAGACAGGCTTCCTACTTTCTTACGTGCTAAAGCACTGATCTATGTGATGTTCTACCAGATGAAGGTGAGGACACCTATACATTGAATTTGGTGTGGTTTTCATTAGCTCGACCCGTAGAGTCCACCAGGATTTCTGTGCACTACAAGTCGTTATTACGTGGGCCCCCGTAATAATAAATTGTCTTGCACAGTTACCCCAATTTTCTCTCGTCCAAGCAGATGATTGATCTAGGAGGGGACACTACTGTCCTTACACTCCTTGCCATGGAAAGGACCATTGCGGAGGTCCATGCGCTAACATTCGTTACTGTTATGCGCGTATAGGCACGATGATTAGATGGAATAGGAATGGAGAGAATTCCTAGTAGTTGGAGGGGCACCTTCGTGATGAATACTTCATCTTCCTTTTCTAGTCAAGTATGTTGTCAATTTTGCTTCACATAATCCGGAGGGATCTCGTCCCGTTGATTAAGAGTTTGTTCAAGGTCGCCGCCTCTGCCTCGTCATCACCACCGTAGTTTGGCATCTTCACGTTCGAGAGGGAAGAGCAGCCATCTCCTACGGAAGTAAGCTCAGAGTCTTGTCTGGTAATCACTCCCAGCCACGAGCTTTGCAAAGGACGCGAGGTCGATAGCTTCATCGTGCGAGTCACGTACCGTAATAGGAGTCGGAGTCGAAAGAATTTTATTCACGTCAATAATCATTCCGTACACTTATTCGTATGCATGAATACAAATAACAAATATGCTACTTAGCATAATCAAGTAACTTAATGCATTATACCACGTATAACTCTCGTTTTTTTAGGGGGGGGGGTCATTTTGTCAAGTCTAACTTTTGTAGACTATGCCTTGGTTGGCACCTTACTCTATGGGTATTCCTCACTAATGTCCTTGCCTTGTCTTTTCTTTGAAAAGTGTCTGACTCGTGGATCTTGGCGCTTTCGTGAATGCAATGAAAACCATTTTGTAAAATGTTTTTGTGAAAGCACTTTAGTGATTGTAGTCTAGACTCGAGAAGGAATCCTAGTTCACTACAATCGAAGCTCTGATACCAAACTGTCACACCCTGTCTTTTGCGGAAGCGTATGATGTGTGACTAGCTTGTTATCATTGCATTTGATCATAATAAACAACTACATGATTTAAAACGATGTTCATCCATTCGGAAAATTTTGAGGATCACAAACACTTGTCATTTAAGTTTTAAAACACAACCTTCATCTAGGTTACAATTCAACAAAAGTGGATGACATCTAAACTTGTAGTCTACTTCTAGTTACAACACTTGCGCCCAAGATCCATCCTGTCACCTGAAATACATGTAATTTTGGAAAACATCAACATAAAGTTGAGCGAGTTCATGCGTTTTGCATACCGAGTATGAAAACATGGTATGTATCTTGTATAAATAAAGTATTCTTGCAAAAATCAAGTTTTCTTGTGTACACCACGTACTAATTGAATGTTTGTACAAAGACATTTCGGCATGTGAGGACATATGGAGCATTAGTGTTGGCTCCTTTAAGGCATGTGAGGACTTATGGAGCATTAGTGTTGGCTCCTTTAACTATGTCGATTACCCTCGACTGTGTCGATTAACCTCGACTGTGTCAATTTCCCTTGACTGTGTCGATTACCCTCGACTGTGTCGATTTACCTCGACTGTGTCGATTTACCTCGACTGTGTCGATTTACCTCGACTGTGTCGATTTACCTCGACTGGGACACCGAAGCACTCAAGAGGTCACATAAGGACCATGAGTGGGGCTCGGCCGTACCCGTTAGATCTAACCCTCGTCCCTAATTACTGAATGTTTTTAATGGCTTGGTACTAGTTTTCACCAAGACTTTATGGCATTTTTAGTATTAAGTCTATGCTCACATGATCTAGTAATTTCTAGGCATTTCTTAAAGCACATCATACTTGGTTCTCGTTCTCACCAAGTGTGCTTCTCGTATTTTTGTATTCTCGATTCGTATTGCACTCGGTACTCGTTCTCACCAAGAGTGCTTCTTGTATTTTTACTACTTGTAAAAAAATTATAATATTTGTAACATGTATTTCACCCCCGAGAGTTATAAAACCAAAAACAGTTAAAGAAAAGGGGGAGCATGAACTCACAACTTTGCGTTCCTGCGTCGTAAACTTCACCGGAGTTGCTTATCTAGTGTCGTGACCTAAACGCGTTTTATTAACGTTAGTCACTAGACTTGTATCGCACAAGTGCAAGTCACTATCTTTTGTATTTGTGTTCTTGTGTTAAAAATATTTATATTTTTAACTATTTGTCTTATATCATTTTCTCAAAAATAAATATACGTATCTTGTATTTTGCACCCGAATTATGTATTTTGTCCAAGTAATATATTTTCATAAATATATCCTCTTGTATGTGTCTAAGCATGTTGTATGTGTATTTTCAGGTTTATACTCCTCATGAGTATTTAGTGTATCTTTACGTCTCAGTACGCTAGCACGTATAACACATACTATATACACTTAGCACAAAAGTTGGTGATAAAATAATATATATTTTTCTCTCAAAAATATACATATTTATATCCACTTTTATTTTTAAAGAAATCCTCATTTCTTATCACCAAAAATTAGGGAAACCTTGGTAATACCTTTAAATACATTTTTAGGGAATAAGTTCTTCAAAAACTTATATTTTTCTAAGTGTCAAAATTTATAAAAATTTTGACAGAGGTTCCCCTAAAAATGGAGGTTTCCCATGTTTTCAAAACATGTGTTTATTTTCTTTTAAATCGTCAACAATCATCAACAACAATTATCAACAATAATCATCAACAACAATTATCAACAATAATCATCAACAACAATTATCAACAATAATCATCAACAACAATCACTAATTTTCCCCATTTCATGAACTTGCATATTTACAAAAATGTGTAGTAATTTACTAGCACATTTAGTAAGTCTTGTTATCTTTAAAAATAAGTTTAATTTCTTAAAAAAAAAACTTTATTTTTAAAGAATATGAAGTTCCACAACTTCTAGTCGGTTTTTACGAAAATTATTTCTTTGTTAAAACTTTTGTTACACTAGTGTTCGCACACTTGTTTGATCACAAAAAAAACACTTTTGTTTGTGTAAGATCCGGATTAGAACATGTGATTTCTTTTGACGCTTGGTCTTTTGAAAATACCACTTGTGGACACATAGATCGGCTAGTTTTAGACACTATTTCATAAGTAAAAATACTTTTACACAAGTTCATGTTTCTTGTGTGGTAGAGTTTCACCTTTTAACCCTTGCACCATTTCAAACAAGCTTATGTCAAGATCCATGATCTTAACCAAACAAGGTTAAATGATGATCCGAGCTACCACAACGTAGATCGGGCCTAAATAATCACAAATTTCAATTACTACAACATTTACACAAATAGTGAGCTTTTAACCATCATTTTTCATGTTTTTAGTAGACTTTAATGCACCTTTTTGTAAGATTTCGAGTTTTAATCATTACACATCATATTAACCACTTCAAAATAGCTCAAGAATGTCTTTTAAGCAACATACCACTAGCTCGAGGCTAGGGAAGTATCTAGACGCGAATGTGGTGGATAAAAGCTAGAGAAAGAGGTCCTTCGAGCTCCGAGTGCACCAAGCCTTCTTATGCGTGACACTTGACACTTGTATGATGTTGGAATGTGAAGAACAAAATCGAAAAATATGATGGATGATCAAGGGGTGTTCGGCCGAAAGTTTTTGAGGGAGAGGAGAGAGTAGTTTTGTGGTGTTGGGTGGTGAATTGTCTAGTGTGCCATCTCAAGGTATTTATAGACATTCCATATGGCATATTCCTAGCATATTCCTGGCATATTCCTGGAATATTCCTAGCATATTCCTGGTATATTCCTGGAATATTCCTAGCATATTCCTGGCATATTCCTGGAATATTCCTAGCATATTCCTAGCATATTCTTTGGAATATTCCTAGCATATTCCTAGCATATTCCTGGAATATTCTTAGCATATTCCTAGCATATTCTTGGAATATTCCTAGCATATTCCTAGCATATTCTTGGAATATTCCTAGCATATTCCTAGCATATTTCTGGAATATTCTTAGCATATTCCTAGCATATTCCTGGAATATTCCTAGGTTTTCTGCGTTGTCTGCGTTTTGCAGTGTAAGCACTGTGTCGCGTAGGAACACACGGTACGTGCTTAAACTTGAAAAATAACGTTTTTAAGCGTTTTAATTTATTTTTCAACACGAACTTGATTAAAATAAAATTTTAATCATAACAGAATATTTGTGGGATTAAATATTATCCGGGCGGCCATCAACGTTCGTTTCACAGTTTTGTCGCAATTAGTTCTGCTCTTAAAGTGTGTTTCGGGTGCTTTTTAGTGCTTATTTTTGCTTTCATATAGCATATATATTAAACCCTTGTATGTACTCTTGGGTTTTAATGTATTCTTGTTATTGGACCTACACCTAGGCTCCAATTTTATTGTCTGACTGCTTTCTGCAGTTCCGTTGACACAGTGTGTCTTACCGGTGAGTTTACTAATATTTTTGACGCAACGCTCTCGTTTTTGCATAAAGCAATATTTTGTAGTATAAAACGTACATGAATTCACTTGTATGGAATTCAGAAACTTATTTCTCTTGTAAACTAGATCATGTATGTTCATTAAGGCACAGATCACTGTTCATTTAGTGTACGGAATGTACGGAAAAGTGACGGTTGTCACATTTTCAAACGAAGTGAAGAAACACATCCATAAGTCTTGACCTTGCCCCTGAACATAAGTTCTCAATCTTTCTTTCCACCATCCCCAATCATTGATGTGATTAAGCTTTGGCGGTTTCGTGCTTGTACCAGTTTCACTATCGTTCTGCATCATTGCTTGAATGCTGTTGCTTTAATTAGTGACCAATGCCCATTGATTTGCAGTTATCATTGCAGCTTGAGTTGGGGCAATAGCCTGCATCCATGCAGTTTTGTTGAACTCTGGCGCAGATTGCGTGGTTGATGATTGCGTAGATGATGACTGTGGAGTCAAAGTTGTTGTAGTCCACGCAGAAGGATCCCATTGACCGTTTGTTCCCATTTTATATTTAATATATTAGGTGAAAATTAACTTTAGAAAAATTGATTTTCACAAACTATGTTAAAAATTTCGAAGGATAACAAACAGCCGAAGGATGTAGGATCGAAGGACCTGAAATTCACAACTGTTAAGTCTAAACAAATAAGACTCGAAGGATGCACGAAAGATGACACTTGTTCGAAGGATCAACAGTGTTCAAAGGATCACTGTTGAGATTCGAACAATAACCTCGAAAGATAACTTTGAAAGATTCACCTACACGAAGGATCCTTATCTTTCGAAATGAACAGTAACTCGAAGGATGTATCTTTCGAAAAGATTCCTTGACTCGAAGGATAACTCACTGACTTCGAAGGATGTTCGAAGGATGGTTATCTTTCGAATCTCCTTGATCGAAGGATGATCTTTCGAGCTCGAAAGGTATCTTTCGATGGTCTGACACACGGACAGAAAGGACGACAGGTTGGTGAAAAGGTGATGTGGTTGGTGACCAACTTTCGGCAAAGAGGATGATCTGACAACAACTTTTCACCAAGTCAGATTTGACTTTGAAAATAATACCCACAAAGGCAGCTTCTTATCCACACCAAGCAACCGGATTTTTGACCGGAATATTGGCCGGAAAACACAAACCTTTAAGGACAAGATTTTTAAGTTACCCAAACCTTCCCGTAACACACCCGGTTAGATTAGAACACGTTTTTATGGTTAAATATGCAGAAAACACACTAAAAACGGGTGCTAAACCAAGAAACTTTTTTGTCCAAACACAACCAAAGTCTTGCACAAAACCCGGTTTTAACAAGGAAAAGAGCCACGGCTCTGATACCACTTGTAGGTCCCTCGAAGGTTGAGGTTTAACCTATTCCTTGTTATGTTTAACCCACTAGCGAGTGCGGAATCCAAGCTAGCAAGCAAACCGTAGTTTAGATGAAAGTAAGGCAACAAGAGAAAGAGTAGACAAGCAAAGTATCAAAGTTTTCTCTTGTATTTCAGTGGACACGGTTACAGACCTTGACCAAACTGAAAATACTCTCTTACAAGACTTGGGTTCACACACAAAAGCTCTCAAACTTTGAACAAACCTTACACAGAACTTGTGTGAAATGAAACCCTCATGGGATATATATACCCATAACAGATAACCATGCACGAAGGATAAGATATTCTGGTCAAAGGATCATCTATCGACCAGAATTGCTATCGAAAGATCTCGAAGGATCCCAACATACCTCGAAGGATGATATATCCTTCGAGGTCCATTAGAATCCATCGAAGCATCATCTTTCGAGGTCATCGAAGGATACAATCCATCCTTCGATGACATCCTTCGAAACATGTTATCTTTCAAACACTAAGTGTTGATGTTTGGCCAAGTCAAACCAGGAGGATGGTTGACTTGGTCAAACACACATATCAACACATAAACAACACAACAAAGACGTAAACACAACAGACAAAAGACATCGTTTTATACATTACAAAATACAGACAAAGTATAGACACAAAGTGCACCAACAGATCATTCCCCACTGGTGCGCAGATCTTTGAATTTTGATACTCTGGCGATAACTTCTCAGCCATCAGTGATTCCAGACGTTCAATATGTGGGAGGACCAAAAGGAGTACACTACGGATCAACAACAGTGACTCAGGCATCAGGTTCATATTTCCAGCCAACAGGATCTTATCCTCAGCATATGGGATCCTTCGCGAGTTCAGGAGGATACTCAGGAGCGTAGCAGATCCAAGGGTTCTGGTCGTTTCCAGGATCATCCCAGGTTCAAGGATCCTCCTTTGTTCCAGGATCATCCCAGGTTCAAGGATCCTCCTTTGTTCCAGGATCATCCCAGGTTCAAGGATCCTCCTTTGTCCCAGGATCATCCCAGGTTCAAGGATCCTCCTTTGTTCCAGGATCATCCCAGGTTCAAGGATCCTCCTTTGTTCCAGGATCATCCCAGGTTCAAGGATCCTCCTTTGTCCCAGGATCATCCCAGGTTCAAGGATCCTCCTTCGTTCCAGGATCATCCCAGATTCAAGGATCCTTCCAGATGCCAGGATCTTTAAGGAGTTTGCAAACAGGAAGTTCAGATGTCCATCAGGGAGATTTTATTCTGATGCAGACCATTGCTTCTACTGGACCTTCGATCATCCCAGAGTCTCAACAATATGGTTTCACATCCGGTGTTCCTAATTTGAACCTGGTGGGAGGTAACACTTTGAATAATTCTCTTACCACTAACCATGGATTCATGCAGGATACAGGTATCAACCACGCCATGGACAGAGAATTGCAAAAGTTAAAGGATATGATATCAAGTGTTCCAGGAGTGGTCAAACCTATCCCAGAGATTGCAGATGGAAGCCATAAGATATCTCGTTTTGCACCACTAATCTATGATGCTGAGATACCCAAAAGGTTCCATGTGCCAACCATGAAGCTGTATGATGGTTCAACGGATCCTGAAGAACACATAGCACAATACAGGGAGAGGATGGAGATCAATCCAATCCCAGAAAGGTTAAAGGAAGCATGTCTGTGCAAGGGATTTGGATCCACTCTTACTGGATCAGCTCTCAAATGGCTGCTAATGTGACACCTGTGTCACCGCAACCATCGATCAAATACCAAGCCGATGAAATATTGTATTTCATACTTGGGATCTTGTATAAATATGTGTATCTTTTGCACATATCAATTCTTGTTCAATTTCAAACTCTACAACGCTTTCTAGAGAATTATACGCAAACTGGTGCGTAAACGTACTCAGTTTAATGCGACAAATACTCCGGAACATCAACATATACTCAACATACCTTAAATAACCTTTACATAACTTAGAAATAAGTGTTGAAGGCTTTGGTATGGCAAAAACAAGTTAATTCGCTTACAGGGACTAAACTTGACAAACTGCGAAAGTATGCCAATTTGAACTGTAACAAACATTCCAGAACATGTCCATAAGTTAAACATACCATAAATATCCTTTACATAGCTTAGAAACAGGCTTTGAGAGGTTTGGTATGCTAAAACAAACTTTTGGATCATTCAGGGACTAAAAGTGTCAAAAAGTGCATAAGTTTGCACTTTCGCGCATAACTTACGTTCTGAATACATCCGGACATCCAAAAATTTATGTAAGCATCCTTATATTATGCCTTAGTGTTTGGCATGAGAAAAATCCATTCGTCGCGTCATTTGATCGTTTTTCGCGCTTATGCGCATTCCGTCGTAATTAAGCGAACATCGCGATCGTACGGCCAAACGAACCAACATCCGGAACATTTTTGAGCATGTTTCATGTCCACAATGCTTAGGCATCATTTTAGGGCCTTAAAATTGGCTTTACGGGCCTTAGAAGTGTCGGAAATGGCTTAAATACGCAACAGGGACCAAAACTGCCATTTTTGAAAGTATGTGCAGATCAGAAGCTTCAGGCGGCCCGCGTGAGTTTTGCCTAAATGTTGAGGCGGGCCGCGTGAGACTGTCAGACCAAATTCAATGTTTGCAATCAATGCAGTTGGCCTTTCGTTCGATCAAGGGGCAATGCCCTTTCACCCAATCAAAGGCCAAAGGCCATTTTCAGTAACCACCACATTTTTGACAAGTGTACGCACCCGATCGTGGCACGATATTCGATAAACGATCCTAACGGTTATGCTTTTCCTATAAATACCCCCCCCTTTGTTCCAAAAACCCACAAGAATCTGATCTAAGCTCTAAGTTGGAACCTTTGTTTCATACCTGAGCTATTTTGATCTAGATTAGCATTCGGGGACCCTCCGTAAGTCTTCTTTCGCTCCTTTATTCGCTTTTCGAGTCCGAAAGTCAACGTTTTGTTGACTTTCTGCATTGACCAGCTTATGGTCGATGCGAAGTTCATGGAACTTCATAACGTGAGCGTGATCACAATGGTTATAGTCCGTAGTGACTATACCTACTGATCACCACGTTATCTAGGCTCAGTGACGAGTCGTAGTTTCGGCCAAAATGCGCATTCTCGCGTATTTTGTAACCAAACTACTCGTGAGCATCAAAGCCGTTTGTTTTGATGCCAAACCTGTTTTCTAAACTTAGTTAAGCATGTTCTAACATGCTTAGCTCGTCACTTTTAGTATAGTGCTTATATAGGGTCGTAAGGTAAGCGATCTAAACCATCGCTTATACTTTCGAACCCAACCCATTTGGTCGATCATTAGGATCCGACCAAACACCTTAGGTGACCATAGCTATAACCTTCCGAGGTTATACCTTGTGGTCGCGATGTTAGGCGTTCCGAATGCGTTCTACGCGAACGACGCGTTAAGGTAGCATAAGCTACCTAAACAGGTCTTGATGGACCGTAAGCACTTAGGCTAAGTTTCATTTTAGTATGTAGGCTTTGTTAAACCATATTACACGAGTCTCCATACTCGTTTGGTTTACGAACCCGCGTACTATCCGATCCTTCGGATTTGGTCCGGTATATTAACATAGCTACCTATTTGGTGCCGTTTGATATCCCGTGACCTCTAGCATTATCTGGTTATTATACAAGGAATTCAAAGCAATCTCAGGTGAGTACATTGAACCCCTCTTTTACTGTTTTCCAAACTGTTTTGGGGTGAAACACATGTGCCTACTTGCTACTTTCATGCTTTCCGGTTTTCACATCATATACTGCTATGTTCGATAGTACATATATAGTACATGATTTCATTGTGTTTATGCTATGTATGCCCATTGTGTGCGTACTTAGCACATTGCTTTACATCACATTTCATGCTACGTACGCCCATTGTGTGCATACGTAGTACATTGTTTCACATTGCATATCTGTTGCATATGCTCATCCAGCATATGAACACATTATTCTACATTTTGAACCGTTGTACTCTACAATACATTTCATGCTACGTACGCCCATTGTGTGCATACGTAGTACATTGTTTCACATTGCATTTCTGTTGCATATGCTCATCCAGCATATGAACACATTACACTACATTTTGAACCGTTGTAACCATTTGACTATGTGAACCATCTTACCCCTTTGATTTCATGAACCGTCTGTAACCATTGAATCGTGTAAACCAGTTGTATCCGTTGACATGGATTACATTTGACAATAGACATTTGACTATACATGAACATTTCTACCGTTGTTAAACATTTCATCTTGATGGTTTGGTTTGAGTAAGTGATTTAAGTAACGAGGCATGTGTAATATGATACAAGCATGGTGGATACGCCGCTGGTACTTCCTATATATAAGTGTTTGTATGGTATTACATATCGTAGCGTTATTTGAATCATTTCAATTTGAAACATAGAACATTTTATACAAATAACACGCTTTTCACAAGACATTGATTTACAAACAACAAATCTTATACAAACTCTTTTTACATGGTTATTCAGTTAACCATGCATTGTTCTCTTATTTATACATATCATTTGATCTTACCGTTTTTCAAATGATTTACAAGACAAAGCAAAATACGAGGTTCATGACTAAACATTTTCTCAAACTCAAGTCATGAATTCCGTTTTCACAAAACCAATGTATCTCACAGGCATTTTTATGCTGACGTACCTATTTTCACATGTGTTTTCAGGAGATGATGCATAGGACTTGTCAAGACATACTTAGGCGGACCTGTGCCTTAGTGACTTAAAACGAGACAAGAACTAGTTAATTTATGTTATGTGCACTTTGATTCTTGTTTAGACAATGTAAACTTTCATGTTTGATTTATAAAACGAAACTTCAATTGCCATGGATTTGAAACAATTGATTCTGTTACAACACTCCCCGACGTTTCCGCCACGTTTTGTATGTTCTACGTGGTCGGGGTGTGACAGAAAAGTTGGTGTCAGAGCCAATGGTTATAGGGAATTAGGTTATTAGTAATGCTTTGACCTAGTCTATAACTTTCCTAGGACCCTAACGCGAGTTTACTTGCGTTTAGTCACAAAACAATACCGTCACCTATCCTTAGGCGACGACCACAACAAGAACATAAATTTCAAAACCGCTTTGAAAACCAATCATCTGTTCTAGGATGATTGATTACTAGGTTTTGAACCCTCTGTTATAAGGTTTTGAACCCCTTTGAATTTTCAAAACTCCCGTCAAAGTTTTGGGTCCAAACAAGTGTGAACACGTGCGAACTGGAAGAGTGAATGCCTGTACCCTGGGTTTTCTGTCTAAGGTTAGAGTGTTCGTACAAATCCACATAATCGGACCAGTCACTCTTACCTGGGAACTCTTGGGGTGAGTGTCCACTTATAGGCGAGCATGTCTTCGCGATACACTATGAGGATCTATTTGCTTTGATTCAGCCTTGGTGTTGTTTGTTTGCTTCATGATTCAAATAAATGGCCATCAACCGTGATTATGGTCGGTGATTGTAACATCCTATTCTTACCCAATACCATTTTATTTGTTTCCTTTCATGTTTTCCTCTTTTAGAATGCCTCCTCGACGCGAACACCAGATAGCAACTGCCGAGCTGGCAGAAATTATTGCCCAGCAGATGGCTGCTCAATTCCCAAATCTCTTTGCTCAATGGAACCAAGCCAACAACAATAATGGTACATGCAATTTCAAGAGCTTTAACTCGGCTAAACCACTCAAGTTTAGTGGTTCTGAGGGAGCAACTGGGCTTCTCCAATGGTTCGAGAGCATCGAGAATACCTTTCGCCACGTGCAGTGTCCGGAAAATCGCAAGGTCGAGTTTTCTTCGAGTGTGTTTCAGAAGAGGGCTCTTACATGGTGGAATGGGGTAATGAGAGACCGTGGTGCAAATGTTGCTCTAGCACAAACATGGGCTGAACTGAGAGCTCTTATGATGAGAGAGTTTTGTCCTCGTCATGAACAACGAGCGTTGGAGAAGGAGTTTGATGATTTAAAACAAGATAGTGGCGAACACAGGGCATATACTGATAGGTTTGAGGAGTTGAGTCTACTTTGCCCGACTATGGTCACCCCACTCGACAAGGCTATCGAAAGGTACATCGACGGCCTGCCTGACTCGGTACAAGACATTGTCACTGGTAGCAACCCTACCACACTCCGTCAGGCCATTGAGCTATCTGCAACCTTGACTGAATCGCAGATCAGAAAGCATAAACTTTTTCGAAAGGGTGACAAGAAACCAATCGAGGAATCAAAGACCATGGATGAACAGATTGAATCTCCTAAGGAGTCAAAGAAGCGAAAGGCTTCTCAGAACTTCGCCATGGTCACTCACAATGGTCAAGCCGTCCCCAACCAAGCAGCTCAACCCCCTGCTAGAAAACCATACAATGGAACTGCACCCTTGTGCAACCAATGTAGCCTCCATCATCACGCCAATGTACAATGCCGTAAATGCCAAACTTGTGGACTTATAGGCCACACAGCAAGAGTCTGCCCAGCTGCAGCTGCGCCAAACCAAGCTGGCAACAATCCTGCTCAAGGTCGTTTTCTACCAGGCTCTTGTTTCAACTGTGGCGAGATGGGTCATTTCCGAAGAAATTGCCCAAAGCTTGCTAATGCAAATCCAGCACAGGGATGAGCATCCGACTGACTAGAAGACAACATCGTTTGGAAATAATCACGTCTTATGTATTATTTTCTTTTGTTGTCAAAGTCCAAGAAACAGTTGTTATCATTGTTTATAACTAAATCTTTTATTTACATTACAATGTATTGCTGTGGTTGCATGTATGAACGACATATCCCCTACAATACCGACAATCAAGAAACCGTATTCCTTGAAGAACAAACTACCCCTAAAATTCTCCCATTCTATAATCACTTGCGTCTTCCACAAAATTCCTAAGTATCCGTTTATTCTAAGGAAACAAAGTACAAGGCGCAGGTTACAACACAAGACGAATACCCAAAGTACCACTATAAATCCTTAATAGGGTGCCTAAGGATTTCCCGTAAGTCTTTAATTGTTGTATACCTTCATTCGAGTGTGGTGATTCCTTGTAATAAAAAAAATCGAATTTTGGGAGATCTTTCTATCTTCTCAGATAGATTCCAGTGAACATTGAGACCCGTCGATTGGTTTCCATGTCTGTATTCAATCAATAACAAGTTAAAAACAAATTATGATCAAGTTAAACAAGTATGTGACTTTGTGCTTATGTGTTCCCTTATGTGTTGTTGTGTGATCCAAATTATGCTACCCAAATCCTCGTAGAATCTTACATATCCTTGTACAAGAGATTCATCGTAGGATACCCAGGGGTATTACTTAAAATCCTCAATGGACTTCTATGTTATAGTTAAGTCCCTCGGATTATAAAGTACTACTTCATAATTAGACCCTTGAGTGGTCTAGTTAAACAGATTCATCCAAAAATCTGGATAAGGATATCATGTGATGATATAGCTGAAAGGACTCCTTGGTGGCCTAACTAAGAAGATCCCCTGTCGATCTAATTAAAAGGAACCGATGGAAGTCTAGTCACCCTCATCACAAGTTTGATATCCTTCCCTAAAACATTACTAAACAAACTGTGCGGACTGTGCAAGGGATTACGTAATTATGGATGCATACATAATTATGGAATTTAGTGCATAGAAATCACAGCAAGTTCTGTCATGTGTCTAGAGTTAACCCTATTCATTTCCAACTCTGATGAAGCAACCGTTGAAAATGACTCCGTTGGTTCATTTTCGTTTCTGACGATTTATCCGTTGAGGAAATGAATATCCGTTGTGTAACCCTTCATTTCCAACTCTGAGGAAGCAACCGTTGAAAATGACTCCGTCCGTTCATTTTCGTTTCTAAAGATTTATCCGTTGAGGAAATGAACATCCGTTGTGTAATCTTTCATTTCCAACTCTGAGGAAGCAACCGTTGAAGATGACTCCGTCTGTTCATTTTCGTTTCTGAAGATTTATCCGTTGAGGAAATGAACATCCGTTGTGTAATCTTTCATTTCCAACTCTGAGGAAGCAACCGTTGAAGATGACTCCGTCTGTTCATTTTCGTTTCTAAAGATTTATCTGTTGAGGAAATGAACATCCGTTGTGAAATCTTTCATTTCCAACTCTGAGGAAGCAACCGTTGAAGATGACTCCGTCTGTTCATTTTTCGTTTCTAAAGATTTGACCGTTAAGGAAATGACAGGATATTACCTTGCATATCGCTGATGGTTATTTGGCAGAATCACAAATTGACTCCTACGAATAAATTTCGGGACGAAATTTCCTAAAGTAGGGGAGACTGTGACACCTGTGTCACCGCAACCATCGATCAAATACCAAGCCGATGAAATATTGTATTTCATACTTGGGATCTTGTATAAATATGTGTATCTTTTGCACATATCAATTCTTGTTCAATTTTAAACTCTACAACGCTTTCTAGAGAATTATACGCAAACTGGTGCGTAAACGTACTCAGTTTAATGCGACAAATACTCCGGAACATCAACATATACTCAACATACCTTAAATAACCTTTACATAACTTAGAAATAAGTGTTGAAGGCTTTGGTATGGCAAAAACAAGTTAATTCGCTTACAGGGACTAAACTTGACAAACTGCGAAAGTATGCCAATTTGAACTGTAACAAACATTTCAGAACATGTCCATAAGTTAAACATACCATAAATATCCTTTACATATCTTAGAAACAGGCTTTGAGAGGTTTGGTATGCTAAAACAAACTTTTGGATCATTCAGGGACTAAAAGTGTCAAAAAGTGCATAAGTTTGCACTTTCGCGCATAACTTACGTTCTGAATACATCCGGACATCCAAAAATTTATGTAAGCATCCTTATATTATGCCTTAGTGTTTGGCATGAGAAAAATCCATTCGTCGCGTCATTTGGATCGTTTTTCGCGCTTATGCGCATTCCGTCGTAATTAAGCGAACATCGCGATCGTACGGCCAAACGAACCAACATCCGGAACATTTTTGAGCATGTTTCATGTCCACAATGCTTAGGCATCATTTTAGGGCCTTAAAATTGGCTTTACGGGCCTTAGAAGTGTCGGAAATGGCTTAAATACGCAACAGGGACCAAAACTGCCATTTTTGAAAGTATGTGCAGATCAGAAGCTTCAGGCGGCCCGCGTGAGTTTTGCCTAAATGTTGAGGCGGGCCGCGTGAGACTGTCAGACCAAATTCAATGTTTGCAATCAATGCAGTTGGCCTTTCGTTCGATCAAGGGGCAATGCCCTTTCACCCAATCAAAGGCCAAAGGCCATTTTCAGTAACCACCACATTTTTGACAAGTGTACGCACCCGATCGTGGCACGATATTCGATAAACGATCCTAACGGTTATGCTTTTCCTATAAATACCCCCCCCCCTTTGTTCCAAAAACCCACAAGAATCTGATCTAAGCTCTAAGTTGGAACCTTTGTTTCATACCTGAGCTATTTTGATCTAGATTAGCATTCGGGGACCCTCCGTAAGTCTTCTTTCGCTCTTTTATTCGCTTTTCGAGTCCGAAAGTCAACGTTTTGTTGACTTTCTGCATTGACCAGCTTATGGTCGATGCGAAGTTCATGGAACTTCATAACGTGAGCGTGATCACAATGGTTATAGTCCGTAGTGACTATACCTACTGATCACCACGTTATCTAGGCTCAATGACGAGTCGTAGTTTCGGCCAAAATGCGCATTCTCGCGTATTTTGTAACCAAACTACTCGTGAGCATCAAAGCCGTTTGTTTTGATGCCAAACCTGTTTTCTAAACTTAGTTAAGCATGTTCTAACATGCTTAGCTCGTCACTTTTAGTATAGTGCTTATATAGGGTCGTAAGGTAAGCGATCTAAACCATCGCTTATACTTTCGAACCCAACCCATTTGGTCGATCATTAGGATCTGACCAAACACCTTAGGTGACCGTAGCTATAACCTTCCGAGGTTATACCTTGTGGTCGCGATGTTAGGCGTTCCGAACGCGTTCTACGCGAACGACGCGTTAAGGTAGCATAAGCTACCTAAACAGGTCTTGATGGACCGTAAGCACTTAGGCTAAGTTTCATTTTAGTATGTAGGCTTTGTTAAACCATATTACACGAGTCTCCATACTCGTTTGGTTTACGAACCCGCGTACTATCCGATCCTTCGGATTTGGTCCGGTATATTAACATAGCTACCTATTAGGTGCCGTTTGATATCCCGTGACCTCTAGCATTATCTGGTTATTATACAAGGAATTCAAAGCAATCTCAGGTGAGTACATTGAACCCCTCTTTTACTGTTTTCCAAACTGTTTTGGGGTGAAACACATGTGCCTACTTGCTACTTTCATGCTTTCCGGTTTTCACATCATATACTGCTATGTTCGATAGTACATATATAGTACATGATTTCATTGTGTTTATGCTATGTATGCCCATTGTGTGCGTACTTAGCACATTGCTTTACATCACATTTCATGCTACGTACGCCCATTGTGTGCATACGTAGTACATTATTTCACATTGCATATCTGTTGCATATGCTCATCCAGCATATGAACACATTATTCTACATTTTGAACCGTTGTACTCTACAATACATTTCATGCTACGTACGCCCATTGTGTGCATACGTAGTACATTGTTTCACATTGCATTTCTGTTGCATATGCTCATCCAGCATATGAACACATTACACTACATTTTGAACCGTTGTAACCATTTGACTATGTGAACCATCTTACCCCTTTGATTTCATGAACCGTCTGTAACCATTGAATCGTGTAAACCAGTTGTATCCGTTGACATGGATTACATTTGACAATAGACATTTGACTATACATGAACATTTCTACCGTTGTTAAACATTTCATCTTGATGGTTTGGTTTGAGTAAGTGATTTAAGTAACGAGGCATGTGTAATATGATACAAGCATGGTGGATACGCCGCTGGTACTTCCTATATATAAGTGTTTGTATGGTATTACATATCGTAGCGTTATTTGAATCATTTCAATTTGAAACATAGAACATTTTATACAAATAACACGCTTTTCACAAGACATTGATTTACAAACAACAAATCTTATACAAACTCTTTTTACATGGTTATTCAGTTAACCATGCATTGTTCTCTTATTTATACATATCATTTGATCTTACCGTTTTTCAAATGATTTACAAGACAAAGCAAAATACGAGGTTCATGACTAAACATTTTCTCAAACTCAAGTCATGAATTCCGTTTTCACAAAACCAATGTATCTCACAGGCATTTTTATGCTGACGTACCTATTTTCACATGTGTTTTCAGGAGATGATGCATAGGACTTGTCAAGACATACTTAGGCGGACCTGTGCCTTAGTGACTTAAAACGAGACAAGAACTAGTTAATTTATGTTATGTGCACTTTGATTCTTGTTTAGACAATGTAAACTTTCATGTTTGATTTATAAAACGAAACTTCAATTGCCATGGATTTGAAACAATTGATTCTGTTACAACACTCCCCGACGTTTCCGCCACGTTTTGTATGTTCTACGTGGTCGGGGTGTGACAGAAAAGTTGGTGTCAGAGCCAATGGTTATAGGGAATTAGGTTATTAGTAATGCTTTGACCTAGTCTATAACCTTCCTAGGACCCTAACGCGAGTTTACTTGCGTTTAGTCACAAAACAATACCGTCACCTATCCTTAGGCGACGACCACAACAAGAACATAAATTTCAAAACCGCTTTGAAAACCAATCATCTGTTCTAGGATGATTGATTACTAGGTTTTGAACCCTCTGTTATAAGGTTTTGAACCCCTTTGAATTTTCAAAACTCCCGTCAAAGTTTTGGGTCCAAACAAGTGTGAACACGTGCGAACTGGAAGAGTGAATGCCTGTACCCTGGGTTTTCTGTCTAAGGTTAGAGTGTTCGTACAAATCCACATAATCGGACCAGTCACTCTTACCTGGGAACTCTTGGGGTGAGTGTCCACTTATAGGCGAGCATGTCTTCGCGATACACTATGAGGATCTATTTGCTTTGATTCAGCCTTGGTGTTGTTTGTTTGCTTCATGATTCAAATAAATGGCCATCAACCGTGATTATGGTCGGTGATTGTAACATCCTATTCTTACCCAATACCATTTTATTTGTTTCCTTTCATGTTTTCCTCTTTTAGAATGCCTCCTCGACGCGAACACCAGATAGCAACTGCCGAGCTGGCAGAAATTATTGCCCAGCAGATGGCTGCTCAATTCCCAAATCTCTTTGCTCAATGGAACCAAGCCAACAACAATAATGGTACATGCAATTTCAAGAGCTTTAACTCGGCTAAACCACTCAAGTTTAGTGGTTCTGAGGGAGCAACTGGGCTTCTCCAATGGTTCGAGAGCATCGAGAATACCTTTCGCCACGTGCAGTGTCCGGAAAATCGCAAGGTCGAGTTTTCTTCGAGTGTGTTTCAGAAGAGGGCTCTTACATGGTGGAATGGGGTAATGAGAGACCGTGGTGCAAATGTTGCTCTAGCACAAACATGGGCTGAACTGAGAGCTCTTATGATGAGAGAGTTTTGTCCTCGTCATGAACAACGAGCGTTGGAGAAGGAGTTTGATGATTTAAAACAAGATAGTGGCGAACACAGGGCATATACTGATAGGTTTGAGGAGTTGAGTCTACTTTGCCCGACTATGGTCACCCCACTCGACAAGGCTATCGAAAGGTACATCGACGGCCTGCCTGACTCGGTACAAGACATTGTCACTGGTAGCAACCCTACCACACTCCATCAGGCCATTGAGCTATCTGCAACCTTGACTGAATCGCAGATCAGAAAGCATAAACTTTTTCGAAAGGGTGACAAGAAACCAATCGAGGAATCAAAGACCATGGATGAACAGATTGAATCTCCTAAGGAGTCAAAGAAGCGAAAGGCTTCTCAGAACTTCGCCATGGTCACTCACAATGGTCAAGCCGTCCCCAACCAAGCAGCTCAACCCCCTGCTAGAAAACCATACAATGGAACTGCACCCTTGTGCAACCAATGTAGCCTCCATCATCACGCCAATGTACAATGCCGTAAATGCCAAACTTGTGGACTTATAGGCCACACAGCAAGAGTCTGCCCAGCTGTATCCGTTGAATCGTGTAAACCAGTTGTATCCGTTGACATGGATTACATTTGACAATAGACATTTGACTATACATGAACATTTCTACCGTTGTTAAACATTTCATCTTGATGGTTTGGTTTGAGTAAGTGATTTAAGTAACGAGGCATGTGTAATATGATACAAGCATGGTGGATACGCCGCTGGTACTTCCTATATATAAGTGTTTGTATGGTATTACATATCGTAGCGTTATTTGAATCATTTCAATTTGAAACATAGAACATTTTATACAAATAACACGCTTTTCACAAGACATTGATTTACAAACAACAAATCTTATACAAACTCTTTTTACATGGTTATTCAGTTAACCATGCATTGTTCTCTTATTTATACATATCATTTGATCTTACCGTTTTTCAAATGATTTACAAGACAAAGCAAAATACGAGGTTCATGACTAAACATTTTCTCAAACTCAAGTCATGAATTCCGTTTTCACAAAACCAATGTATCTCACAGGCATTTTTATGCTGACGTACCTATTTTCACATGTGTTTTCAGGAGATGATGCATAGGACTTGTCAAGACATACTTAGGCGGACCTGTGCCTTAGTGACTTAAAACGAGACAAGAACTAGTTAATTTATGTTATGTGCACTTTGATTCTTGTTTAGACAATGTAAACTTTCATGTTTGATTTATAAAACGAAACTTCAATTGCCATGGATTTGAAACAATTGATTCTGTTACAACACTCCCCGACATTTCCGCCACGTTTTGTATGTTCTACGTGGTCGGGGTGTGACAGCTAAGTCTTCCCCCCTACTCTATTACTTCATTTGCCAATCTAGTTAACCTATTTAATAATCAGTTTTCTTGTAGTAGAAAATTTGAACGTTTAACTAGTGATCTGTATAGGATAACCCAGGGTCATAATGAATCATTAAGGGATTACATTACCAAATTTAGTAAAGAATCCTTAGACATTCCCAACCTGGATATAGCCACGGCTGTTGAGGCCTTTAAAATGGGATTGCTTAGGGATTCATTGTTCTATGATGATCTTGTTATGACACCATGCAGTAACCTAGATGAGGTAAGAACCCGGGCACTCAGGTTCATCCGGCTAGAGGATGATAAGAGGATCCAGGAGAGATTAGCAGGATCCCCAAAACAAGAGAAGCAACGATCCTCGTTCAAGAACAACAAGTTTAGATCCTATAACAGATCTGATAACCAGAACGTGCATGCTGTTGATCAAGAAGAGGATGATGAGGATTATCCTCCAATTTCTGAATATTGTTTTTCTGTTGGTAACAATGAACTAATCCTTGCAGTGCAGAATTTAGGTGATAAAGCTAGACGGCCCAGGAAGAATGACAGACCAGCTGCAACCAAAGATAAATCAAAGTGGTGTGCATACCATGAAGATTTTGGGCATCTCATAGAAGCACTGAGAAAAGAAATTGGATACTTGTTGAGCAAGGGGCACCTAAAGGAATTATTGGGTAGAAAAAGTCAAGGACTCAGGATCCTGAGAGGATCCCTGAGAAAGCTCTGGCCCCTCCAGCAGATGCACAAGTAATAAACTTTATTTCTGGAGGATCAGACATTTGTGGCACTTCCTTCTCAGCAGCTAAAAGGCATGCAAAGGAAACCAAAATGGATAACGGAGATAGACCCATTCGAACATCAAGTGTCTCTGAAGGAAAAGTCATAACCTTTGATGAGGATGATCGTGTTGATATCCAGGATCCTGATCACGATGGTTTGGTTATTACTCTCTTTATTTCCTGATCCTGAAGCTCTTCTGAGGATCACTATCTGTCACAGAAGTAAGGATCACTATTAGGATAACACGTAAGGATCACTAATTGTTAGAAAATCCTCCCCTAACAGAAACCAACTCCCATTTTCTCAAAACCTCCAACTTCTTCTGTTTCTTATACTCCTACTACTAGTGACATGTTTACTTTGATTTTGCAGATGAAGGAGCATATACAGCAGCAAGATAAGACCAATGAAAGGATTCTCAAAGAAATCGGAGATCTCAAGAAACAAAAGAAATCGGCAGAGGATCATTCCCCACTGGTGCGCAGATCTTTGAATTTTGATAGTCTGGCGATAACTTCTTAGCCTTCAGTGATTCCAGACGTTCAATATGTGGGAGGACCAAAAGGAGTACACTACGGATCAACAACAGTGACTCAGGCATCAGGTTCATATTTCCAGCCAACAGGATCTTATCCTCAGCATATGGGATCCTTCGCGAGTTCAGGAGGATACTCAGGAGCGCAGCAGATCCAAGGGTTCTGGTCGTTTCCAGGATCATCCCAGGTTCAAGGATCCTCCTTTGTTCCAGGATCATCCCAGGTTCAAGGATCCTCCTTTGTTCCAGGATCATCCCAGGATCAAGGATCCTCCTTTGTCCCAGGATCATCCCAGGTTCAAGGATCCTCCTTTGTTCCAAGATCATCCCAGGTTCAAGGATCCTCCTTTGTTCCAGGATCATCCCAGGTTCAAGGATCCTCCTTTGTCCCAGGATCATCCCAGGTTCAAGGATCCTCCTTCGTTCCAGGATCATCCCAGTTTCAAGGATCCTTCCAGATGCTAGGATCCTTAAGGAGTTTGCAAACAGGAAGTTCAGATGTCCATCAGGGAGATTTTATTCTGATGCAGACCATTGCTTCTACTGGACCTTCGATCATCCCAGAGTCTCAACAATATGGTTTCACATCCGGTGTTCCTAATTTGAACCCGGTGGGAGGTAACACTTTGAATACTTCTCTTACCACTAACCATGGATTCATGCAGGATACAGGTATCAACCACGCCATGGCCAGAGAATTGCAAAAGTTAAAGGATATGATATCAAGTGTTCCAGGAGTGGTCAAACCTATCCTAGAGATT
Source organism: Helianthus annuus (assembly GCF_002127325.2). NCBI lineage: Eukaryota > Viridiplantae > Streptophyta > Magnoliopsida > Asterales > Asteraceae > Helianthus > Helianthus annuus. The sequence continues at coordinate 105,389,997 of NC_035443.2, forward strand.
GCAGATGGAAGCCATAAGATATCTCATTTTGCACCACTAATTTGTGATGCTGAGATACCTAAAAGGTTCCATGTGCCAACCATGAAGCTGTATGATGGTTCAACGGATCCTGAAGAACACATAGCACAATACAGGGAGATGATGGAGATCAATCCAATCCCAGAAAGGTTAAAGGAAGCATGTCTGTGCAAGGGATTTGGATCCACTCTTACTGGATCAGCTCTCAAATGGCTGCTAAGTCTTCCCCCTACTCTATTACTTCATTTGCCAATCTAGTTAACCTATTTAATAATCAGTTTTCTTGTAGTAGAAAATTTGAACGTTTAACTAGTGATCTGTATAGGATAACCCAGGGTCATAATGAATCATTAAGGGATTACATTACCAAATTTAGTAAAGAATCCTTAGACATTCCCAACCTGGATATAGCCACGGCTGTTGAGGCCTTTAAAATGGGATTGCTTAGGGATTCATTGTTCTATGATGATCTTGTTATGACACCATGCAGGAACCTAGATGAGGTAAGAACCCGGGCACTCAGGTTCATCCGGCTAGAGGATGATAAGAGGATCCAGGAGAGATTAGCAGGATCCCCAAAACAAGAGAAGCAAGGATCCTCGTTCAAGAACAACAAGTTCAGATCCTATAACAGAGCTGATAACCAGAACGTGCATGCTATTGATCAAGAAGAGGATGATGAGGATTATCCTCCAATTTCTGAATATTGTTTTTCTGTTGGTAACAATGAACTAATCCTTGCAATGCAGAATTTAGGTGATAAAGCTAGATGGCCCAGGAAGAATGACAGACCAGCTGCAACCAAAGATAAATCAAAGTGGTGTGCATACCATGAAGATTTTGGGCATCTCACAGAAGCACTGAGAAAAGAAATTGGATACTTGTTGAGCAAGGGGCACCTAAAGGAATTATTGGGTAGAAAAAAGTCAAGGACTCAGGATCCTGAGAGGATCCCTGAGAAAGCTCCGGCCCCTCCAGCAGATGCACAAGTAATAAACTTTATTTCTGGAGGATCAGACATTTGTGGCACATCCTTCTCAGCAGCTAAAAGGCATGCAAAGGAAACCAAAATGGATAACGGAGATAGACCCATTCGAACATCAAGTGTCTCTGAAGGAAAAGTCATAATCTTTGATGAGGATGATCGTGTTGATATCCAGGATCCTCATCACGATGGTTTGGTTATTACTCTCTTTATTTCTAACCATTTTGTTCGCAGGATCCTTATAGATGGAGGGAGCTCTGTGAACATTATCCAGCTTAATGTTCTCAAGAAGATGAATATCCCTGAGTCTGATATCATACCAAGATCCTCTGTGCTCGTGGGATTTAGTGGCGAAACTAAGAATACTCTGGGGGACATTAAACTCCAAATATATATCGAAGGCCTACATTCTTATCAAAAATTGTGTTATTGACTGTTTATCTTGTTGTAATGTTATCCTTGGCAGGCCCTAGATACACGATATGAAGGCAGTCCCATCCACCTACCATCAATGTGTGAAGCTCCCTAGTCCTTGGAGAATAGTGAAGATTGATAGTGATCAACAGGAAGCTAAGAACTGTTACACTTCATCGATGAAACCAGCCTCGAAGTCAAGGGAGCAATAGCAATCAAAGTATCCTCCAAGGGATGTCTTGGAGGCAAGAGAGCAGGATGTAGTAGAAATCCTCATGGATCCTGGTGATCCTGAATCCAAAATCTATATCGGATCAGGGATCCTTGGCAAAATGAAAGAAGACCTCATATCCTTCCTCAAAAGGAGGAAAACTACCTTTGCATGGAAACATGAGGATATGACAGGTATATCTAAAGATATTATCACTCATAAACTTGGCATTGACAGGTCATTCAAACCAATCCATCAAAAAAGGAGGAAGTTTGCACCGGAAAGAAATGCCATTATCCAGGAAGAGGTAGAGAAATTGCTCCGAGCAGGTATGATTAGAGAGGTCAAGTATCCAAGATGGTTGGCCAATGTGGTTATTGTTCAAAAGAAAAATGGAAAGTGGAGGGTATGTGTCGATTTCACAGATTTAAATAAGGCATGTCCCAAGGATCCTTTCCCATTACCCCACATTGACTCCATGGTGGATGCAACGGCGGGTCATGAACTGTTGACTTTTATGGATGCTTCATCTGGATTTCAACAAATTCAGATGGAACCATCTGATCAAGAGGATACGGCCTTTATGACTCCAACCGGTATATATTGTTATATTGCTATGCCGTTTGGATTAAGGAATGCAGGTGCAACCTATCAAAGGCTGGTGAATATGATGTTCAAGGATCAGATTGGATAAACTATGGAGGTTTACATAGATGATATGGTGGTAAAATCCGTAAAAGCTGAGGATCACCTAAGGGATTTGGAGGAAGCATTCGATATCCTTGACAAATATAACATGAAACTTAATCCTTCAAAATGTCAATTTGGTGTTAAAGCAGGTAAATTCTTAGGATATATGGTGACAAAAAGAGGCATTGAAGCCAGCCTAGAACAGATCAAAGCTTTGGTGAATATCAAATCTCCTGCCAATGCTAAGGATGTCCAGAGGCTAACAGGCAGGATAGCAGCTTTGAACAGATTTATATCCAAATCCTCAGAGAAGTGCAAGGAATTCTATGATATCCTAAGGAAGAACAAGAGATTTGAGTGGACTGAGAAGCATGAAAATGCCTTAGGAGCTCTCAAGGATTACCTATGTCACACCCCGACCACGTAGGACAACAAACCGTGGCGGAAACGTCGGGGAGTGTTGTAACAGAAGCTATCGTTTCACAACGATACAAAAAGTGTTTCGTTTTATTGATATAATTAAACATTGCATTGTCTTAACATAGAATAAACAAGTTTTACATCGTCTATCACTATTATTATGTCACTAAGGCCTCGTCCAGATCCTATGTGACGCATGCATCCTAGTAGTCATTCAAGCATCAACACCTGAAACATATGTAAAAACTTAGTCAGCAAAGAAATGCTGGCGAGTACATAGGTTTTATAGGAGTGTCGAATTCATGGCTAGTTTAAGTGTTGCAATACTTTATTAAAAACTTTGTTTTGAAAAGAGTATAATATTGCAACTTAATTAACGAACTAAAATCAAGCGGGTTATAGTTTATAAAACCTCATAGCCATGATTCTTAACCCAAAAACATTTGCTTTAGAAAACCAACTTGTAAAACATCTTGTAAAAACTCGTTAAAAACTCATATAGTTTATATCTCTTAGAAAAACATCGTTGTGTGACATCGTTTCAAAATCGTTTACCCAAGTGAACTAAATAACGCCACGATATGTAATATGATGAAAACACTTATATATAAGAAGTACCAACGGCGTATCTACCATGTTTTCACCATATTACACCCGTCTCGTTATCTAAACACTTAACCAAAAACCAATCGTTTATCGAAATCGTTTAACATCATTTCCAAATCGTTCCCAAATCGTTTCCAATCGTTCCCAATCGTTTACTCGTTTCCAAATCGTTCAAATCGTCATCGTTTTAATTGTGAAAAACTTATATATGGTCATCTCGTTAATAACATTCAAACCTTTGTGACTCGTCCATCGTTCAACTCGTTCTCGTATTAACAAACCACCAAAGGGTAAGTTAACAAACATCAGATTCAGTCGCTACCCACAACCCCCACACATAACCATGGGTGTAGTAAAGTAACCGGATTTGTCAGATCCTATGGTACCATAACCTAATACTGGTCGGCTTGATCAATGCTAATGAATGTCATTCGTTATGTAACTACAACCAACAAGTTTGTTCACTTTATCGAAATCGTTCTTAGTTTAGTAAAAATCGTTTGAAATCCTCGTTTAAACTTGAAAACATTTCGTACATATGAATCACCCCAAAACATTTAAAAACGGTAAAATAGGGGAACTATGTACTCACATGTAGTGCAAAGTATCCTTGATCAAATAGAACTTCAACAACTCGAGCAAACCAGAGAAATCAAGTAGCTCCTAGTAATCGAACCACTAGTCAAACCATAGACGCCTAAATCGAAAGATCGGACAGAATGAGGTCTTGTAAACCAAATGGGTGTTGGAACTCATGTGATATGGTTTAACAAAGCCTACATCCTAAATCGGAACCTAACCTAAGTGCTTTCGACCCATCGCGACCCACTAAGGTAGCTTACGCTACTTTAACGCGTCGTGCACGCAAAAGCGCGTTCGAGACGTCTAACTTGTCCTATGACATGTATTATATGCCCATACATGTTTAATTATGTTACATAATCAGTTACGTGTCAAAAGTTTAAGTTACATATGCTTAATTACCAATTATGTATGAAAAGGGTATTTTGGTAATTTACCAAGGGCACATAAACTACTTATCATGCGACTAATCAAACCTAAGTGACCATAAGGTATAACCCCGGAAGGTTATTCCCTACGCTACTATGGTCACTAAACGTGTTTGGTCGGATCCTAATGATCGACCAAATGGGTCGTGTTCGAAAGTCTAAGCGGGTGTTTAGTCCGCTTGACTTACGACTCTACATAAGCACTAAACTAACAAGTGACGAGCTAAACATGTCGAAACATGTTTAGTTAAGTTAGAAAACAGGTTTTGATATCAAAACAAACGGTTTTGACATCCTAGAGTAGTTTGGTTACAAAATACGCGAGAAAACGCATTTTGGCCGAAACTACGACTCGTCACTGAGCCTAGATAACGTGGTAATCAGTAGGTATAGTCACTAGGGACTATAACCATCGTGATTACACTCACGTTATGAAGTTCAAACGAACTTCGCGTTGACCATAAACTGGTCAAAGTAGAAAGTCAAACACAGTTTGACTTTAACGATAGAAACGAACAAAAAACGCGAAAGAATACTTACAGAAGGTCCCCGCAAGATTTGAACCTGATTCACTCTCAGGTAGGAAGCACAAACTTCCACTTAGAGAGTGTAGAAACAGATTCAAATGTGAGGGAAATGAGTGAAGGGTGGGGGGGGGGGCATTTATAGGATTTTCACAACCGTTAGGATCGTTCCTCGTAAATCAAGCTTGAATCTCATCCTTACACTTGGGCCCAAGGTATTAGAATACAATGGGAATATGAAAACCATCAAAGTTTGCCCATAGAATGCTAAAAAACCAGGTGCAAGTATGAGGAACAGCTGGATCAAGCTGTTTGCAACATTCTGCTGATCTGGGGAGGCTTTACGGACCGTATGAGGTCCCTTACGGTCCGTAAGGACCTCTGGTGCTGGCAATAACTTTCAGCAATTGGCAGAACAGGCCCCTGCACCTCCAAACTTGATTTTTAAGCATTTTCGGCACGTTTAAACTCCGTTAACCCCATTTTAAGGCTCTAAGATGAAGTTAAAGTATAGGGAACTTAAAATGTGCTCAAAAATATCTCGGATGTCGGCTCGTTTGGTCGTACGATTGCGTTGTTCGGTTAATTACGACGGGAGTCGTAACGAACGCAAAAAGGATCCAAATTGCGCGACGAATGGATTTTTATTATGCCAAACACTAAAACATAATATTTTAATGCTTACATAAATTTTTGGATGTCCGGATGTATTTAGAATGTAAGATATGCGCGAAAATGCAAACTTGTGCACTTTTTGATGCTTTTAGTCCCTATTGATCAATAAAGTTTATTTTAGCATACCGAACCCCTCAAAGCCTATTTCTAAGCTATGTAAAGGTTATTTAGGGTATGTTTAACTTATGATCAAGCTCCGGAGTGTTCGTTACTATACAAATCGGTATAGTTTCGCAGTTTGACATAAATAGTCCCTGCGATAGAACAAGGTTGATTTTAACACACCGAACCATCCAAAACTTATTTCTAAGTTATTTGGAGGTTATTTAAGGTATGTTAAGCCTATTTCACTATCCCGGAGTGTTTGTTGCATTAAACTGGTTATATTTACGCATTAGTGCGCGTATAACCTTCCAGAAAGCGATTTAGAGCTTGAAATTGGAATCGAATCGAATTGTAAAATCACCAAACACAAATACACACAAAATAACACCAAAACACATATAATAACACCAAAGCACATTGTTTTATTAATAATCAACATTGTTTTATATCGTACATCGATTACAGAGCACAGTTGTCACAGTCTCCCCTACTTCAGGAAATTTCGTCCCGAAATTTTAACTAGAGGAAGCTTGTGAAAACAAATGTGGATATTTGGTCATCATCTGGTCCTTACGTTCCCAAGTAAATTCTGGGCCACGTTTGGACTCCCAACGAACTTTAACCAAATGAATCTGTTTGTCCTTCAACTACTTGAATGTACGGTCCACTATCTGCACGGGTTTCTCGACAAAGTGCATCGTATCATCGATTCGGATCTCGTCGAGAGGAATGTGAAGATCAATGTCAACTAAACACTTTCGTAAGTTGGACACGTGAAAAGTCGGATGAACATTTCCAAGCTCTGGAGGCAGCTCTAGTCGATAGGCAACCTTCCCAATTCTTTCCACGATCTTGAATGGTCCCACATATCGAGGTGCAAGTTTGCCTTTCTTTCCAAATCTCACGACTCCTTTCCAAGGTGAAACCTTGAGCAGGACACGATCTCCGACTTGAAATTCTAAGGGCTTGCGTCGCATATCCGCATAACTCTTTTGACGACTTCTAGCTGTCACAAGATTATCGCGAATTTTCTTGATTTTATCTGTTGTTTCTAGAACGAGCTCAGGTCCAGTAAGCTGAGCTTTACCAGTCTCGTTCCAACAGACAGGTGAATGACATTTTCGACCGTAGAGAGCTTCGAATGGTGCCATATTGATGCTAGAATGATAACTATTGTTGTAAGAGAACTCGATCATTGGCAGATGAGAATCCCAATTACCACCAAAGTCTATCACGCATGCTCTAAGCATATCCTCCAAAGTTTGAATCGTCCTCTCGGATTGTCCATCTGTTTGGGGATGGTAAGCAGTGCTTAGATTTAGTTGGGTTCCCATAGCAGATTGCATGGTCTTCCAGAAATGAGATGAAAATCGAGCATCACGATCAGAAATGATATCCAACGGAACACCATGTCGAGATACAATCTCATCAACATAAATCTTTGCAAGTTTATCAGCAGATAGATCCTCGCGAATCGGAAGAAAATGAGCTGATTCGTTAATCGATCGATAACAACCCAAATAGCATCATGACCCTTAGATGTACGCGGTAATTTAGTGATGAGATCCATCGCAAGGCTCTCCCACTTCCAAACCGGTATCTCTGGTTGTACAAGCAAACCAGAAGGTCGTTGATGTTCAGCCTTGACTTTGAGACAAGTTAGGCATTTCGATACATACAAGGCAACATCTTTCTTCATACCAGGCCACCAGAACTTAGTACGAAGATCCTTGTACATTTTATCAGCACCTGGATGGATAGAATATCGAGACTTGTGAGATTCGTCCATCACTAGGGTGCGAAGATCGTCTTGTTTTGGGATCCACAAACGATCCTTGAAGTAGAGTAAACCATCGCCTTTCCTTTCGAGCTTAAGCTTAAGTTGAAGCGGCAACTCCTCACCTATCAAATTTTGTGAAACACAAAATTGCTGAGCTTGAAGAACACGAGTTTGAAGATCAGATAGTGTTTGAACAGAATGAAGCTTGACTCGCTCTTTTCGACTAAGCGCATCGGCCACGACATTCGCCTTACCAGGATGGTAGCGAATCTCGCAATCGTAATCACTTAAGAGCTCAACCCAACGTCGTTGCCTCATGTTCAGCTCTTTCTGATTAAGAATATGCTGGAGACTTTTGTGGTCTGTGAAAACCACACACTTCGTTCCATAAAGATAATGTCTCCAGATTTTAAGCGCGAAAACCACAGCTCCTAACTCGAGATCATGAGTCGTATAGTTCTTCTCGTGGATTTTCAACTGTCTAGATGCATATGCTATAACCTTACCTCGTTGCATGAGGACGCAACCAAGGCCTAAGTTGGACGCATCGCAATAGACAACGAAATCATCGCTTCCCTCGGGCAGAGATAGAACAGGAGCATTACATAACTTTTGCTTTAGCGTTTGGAACGCTTCTTCTTGTTTGGGTCCCCACTCAAAAGGCTTATTCTTCTGAGTCAAAGCAGTGAGTGGAACCGCAATTTTCAAGAAATTGGAAATGAATCGACGATAATAACCAGTAAGACCAAGAAAAGATCGAATCTCTATAGGCGTCGTTGGCGTACTCCAATCCTTAATAGCAACAATTTTGGACGGATCCACATGAATACCCTGTTTGTTGACTATATGACCCAGAAACTGAACTTCTTTAAGCCAGAATTCACACTTGGGGAATTTAGCGAAAAGTTGTTCCTTCTTAAGGAGTTCCAATGTTAAGCGAAGGTGTTGCTCGTGATTAGCTCGAGTCTTCGAATAAATGAGAATATCGTCGATGAACACAATAATGAACTTGTCTAAATAAGGTTTACAGACCCTATTCATTAAGTCCATAAAGATAGCTAGAGCATTTGTCAAGCCAAAAGGCATGACTGTGAACTCGTAATGCCCATGTCTCGTGCGGAAAGAAGTTTTGGGAATATCTTCTTCGAAAACACGAAGTTGATGATACCCAGAATGCAGATCGATCTTAGAAAAACATGAAGCACCTTGCAGCTGGTCAAAGAGATCATCAATTCGAGGTAGGGGATATCGATTCTTGATGGTAAGCTTATTAAGCTCACGATAATCGATACACATTCGAAAAGACCCATCTTTCTTTTTCACGAAGAGGACAGGAGCTCCCCAAGGTGAATAACTCGGACGGATGAATCCTTTATCAGATAACTCTTGAAGCTGTTTCGATAACTCTTGCATCTCTGATGGTGCAAGACGATAAGGTGCTTTCGCAATCGGGTTGGCATTGGGTACAAGGTCAAAATGAAACTGGACTTGACGAACTGGAGGTAAACCAGGCAGTTCGTCAGGAAACACCTCTGGATAATCCCGAACAATCGGAATATCCTGTATACTCTTGCGCTTGTCTTTCTTCTCGGTGACATGTGCTATGAAAGCAACATATCCTTTTCTTCAATAACTCTGAGGTTTTTGTTTCTTAAAAGAAACGGGTGTTTAAGGTTCTTGGGGAGATCACAAGTAATCATAAAAAAAATGACAAAACCACACGAGTGGTTTATTTTTGTATTGACATTATAAGGTTGCATCAAACATTCAGACAATTGCATTGGTTCACAAAAATAAAAACCACAAATTTTTTATTTATATAACAACCGCATTGTCTTTAAATGTTAAAAGATAACAACTAGAGGAAATACAAAATACTAATCGTTCGTTGCTGCATCGTTGATTGCCTCATTGATGTTATACACTCGTCCTTGTGCTGGATTCACGTTGACGTTTGCATTCGGGTTTGCATTAGCATTCGCGTTTGCATTCACCAGTCTTGGACAGTTGTTGCAGAAGTGACCAAACTCTCCACAGTTGAAACATGAACCCGGTGGGAATCTCGCAGCATTCCCCTGAACCAGAGCTTGAACCTGAGCAGCCTGATTCTGTCCCAGACGACAAATATTGGCCAAATGCCCAAGATTACCACACGTCGTACATTGCTTACAAGCTTGCTATGCAACATGATGACCGTTGCAGCGAGCACAATGAGGTGCGGTACCTGCATACGCCTTCTTCGCAGGAGGCTGAGCCGGTGGGTTCTGATCAGTCTGTGCCGTAACAGCGAAATTCTGAGCATCCTTCCGCTTCCTCGACTTCTTTGTCGTCTCACCTTCCTTAACCTTACCCTTTTTCTTGTCTTTTCCAGAATCAGTCGCCTTCTTTTTATCACCCTTGCGGGTGAGTTTACCCTTCCTGACTTAAGATTCAGTCAGGGTGGCCGATAACTCGATTGCTTGACGAAGGGTAGTAGGATTAACACGGTCACAATATCCAGCATAGAATCGGGTAGACCATCGATATATCTTTCGATTGCTTTCTCTGGTGGGATAACCATGGTGGGACACAATAGACTGAGTTCCTCAAAACGATCCGTGTACACACGGTGTTCAGCCCCATCTTGCTTTAGATCGTCAAACTCTCGCTCCAAAGCCCGAATCTCGTGACGGGGACAAAACTCTTTCATCATGAGAGCCCGAAGCTCATCCCATGTTTGTGCCAATGCCACTTCGGCACCCCTATCGCGCATAACACCATTCCACCAGGTAAGCGCTCGCTTCTCAAACACACTAGAAGCAAATTCAACCTTCCGCGCATTTGGACACTGGACGTGTCTGAATGTGCTCTCGATACTCTCAAACCACTGCAAGAGCGCAGTTGCTCCTTGCGACCCAGAAAACTTTAGAGGCTTAGCAGAATTGAAGCTCTTGAAGTTGCACGATGCATTGTTGTTAGTATTATTATTGTTGTTGAATATCTCGTGGACTTGGGTCACAACGCCTGGAAGCACAGCAGCCACTTGCTGAGAAACCAAGGCTGCGATTTCTTCAATAGTGAAAGATTATGCTTCACGTCGAGGAGGCATTGTCTAATAAGGACATAAGAGAAACGAGTGAGGTTGAAAAGCAAAAGAGGTATTGAAAATACCGTCAAAATACCAGAAAGGCGATCATTTGTTCGTTACCCCGAACAAACAAACGACACGGGGAGACTAATCAAAGTAAATGGATCAAAAATAATGCATCGCCGAAGACATGCTCGCCTATAAGTGGACACTCACCCCAACCGTTCCCAGGTAAGAGTGACTGGTCCGATACTGCGGATTTGTACGAACACTCTAGCCTTAGACAGAACACTCAAAGTACAGGCACCCACTCTTCCAGTTTGCACGTGTTCACACTATTTAGACCCAAACTTTGACGAGATTTTGAAAACTCAATAGGGTTCAAAACCATATAACAGAGGGTTCAAAACCTAGTAATCAATCATCCTAGAACAGATGATTAGTTTTCAAAGCGGATTCGAACTTAGCGTTCCCATTGTGGTTATCACCTAAGGATAGGTGACGGTATTGTTTTAAAATCTAAACGCAAGAAACTTGCGTTACGGTCCTAAAAGTTATAGTCTAGGTCAAAGCATTACTAATAACCTAATTCCCTATAACCATTGGCTCTGATACCAACTTTCTTCTGTCACACCCCGACCACGTAGGACAACAAACCGTGGCGGAAACGTCAGGGAGTGTTGTAACAAAAGCTATCGTTTCACAACCATGGATACAAAAAGTGTTTCGTTTTATTGATATAATTAAACATTGCATTGTCTTAACATAGAATAAACAAGTTTTACATCGTCTATCACTATTATTATGTCACTAAGGCCTCGTCCAGATCCTATGTGACGCATGCATCCTAGTAGTCATTCAAGCATCAACACCTGAAACATATGTAAAAACTTAGTCAGCAAAGAAATGCTGGCGAGTACATAGGTTTTATAGGAGTGTCGAATTCATGGCTAGTTTAAGTGTTGCAATACTTTATTAAAAAGTTTGTTTTGAAAAGAGTATAATATTGCAACTTAATTAACCAACTTAAATCAAGCGGGTTATAGTTTATAAAACCTCGTAGCCATGATTCTTAACCCAAAAACATTTGCTTTAGAAAACCAACTTGTAAAACATCTTGTAAAAACTCGTTAAAAACTCATATAGTTTATATCTCTTAGAAAAACATCGTTGTGTGACATCGTTTCAAAATCGTTTACCCAAGTGAACTAAATAACGCCACGATATGTAATATGAGGAAAACACTTATATATAAGAAGTACCAATGGCGTATCTACCATGTTTTCACCATATTACACCCGTCTCGTTATCTAAACACTTAACCAAAAACCAATCGTTTATCGAAATCATTTAACATCGTTTCCAAATCGTTCCCAAATCGTTTACTCGTTCCCAAATTGTTTCCAATCATTCCCAATCGTTTACTCGTTTCCAAATCGTTTAAATCGTCATCGTTTTAATTGTGAAAAACTTATATATGGTCGTCTCGTTAATAACATTCAAACCTTTGTGACTCGTCCATCGTTCAACTCGTTCTCGTATTAAGAAACCACCAAAGGGTAAGTTAACAAGCATCAGATTCAGTCGCTACCCACAACCCCCACACATAACCATGGGTGTAGTAAAGTAACCGGATTTGTCAGATCCTATGGTACCATAACCTAATACTGGTCGGCTTGATCAATGCTAATGAATGTCATTCGTTATGTAACTACAACCAACAAGTTTGTTCACTTTATCGAAATCGTTCTTAGTTTAGTAAAAATCGTTTGAAATCCTCGTTTAAACTTGAAAACATTTCGTACATATGAATCACCCCAAAACATTTAAAAACGGTAAAATAGGGGAACTATGTACTCACATGTAGTGCAAAGTATCCTTGATCAAATAGAACTTCAACAACTCGAGCAAACCAGAGAAATCAAGTAGCTCCTAGTAATCGAACCACTAGTCAAACCATAGACGCCTAAATCGGAAGATCGGACAGAATGAGGTCTTGTAAACCAAATGAGTGTTGGAACTCATGTGATATGGTTTAACAAAGCCTACATCCTAAATCGGAACCTAACCTAAGTGCTTTCGACCCATCGCGACCCAGTAAGGTAGCTTACGCTACTTTAACGCGTCGTGCACGCAAAAGCGCGTTCGAGACGTCTAACTTGTCCTATGACATGTATTATATGCCCATACATGTTTAATTATGTTACATAATCAGTTACGTGTCAAAAGTTTAAGTTACATATGCTTAATTACCAATTATGTATGAAAAGGGTATTTTGGTAATTTACCAAGGGCACATAAACTACTTATCATGCGACTAATCAAACCTAAGTGACCATAAGGTATAACCCCGGAAGGTTATTCCCTACGCTACTATGGTCACTAAACGTGTTTGGTCGGATCCTAATGATCGACCAAACGGGTCGTGTTCGAAAGTCTAAGCGGGTGTTTAGTCCGCTTGACTTACGACTCTACATAAGCACTAAACTAACAAGTGACGAGCTAAACATGTCGAAACATGTTTAGTTAAGTTAGAAAACAGGTTTTGATATCAAAACAAACGGTTTTGACATCCTAGAGTAGTTTGGTTACAAAATACGCGAGAAAACGCATTTTGGCCGAAACTACGACTCGTCACTGAGCCTAGATAACGTGGTAATCAGTAGGTATAGTCACTAGGGACTATAACCATCGTGATTACGCTCACGTTATGAAGTTCAAACGAACTTCGCGTTGACCATAAACTGGTCAAAGCAGAATGTCAAACACAGTTTGACTTTAACGATAGAAACGAACAAAAAACGCGAAAGAATACTTACAGAAGGTCCCCGCAAGATTCGAACCCGATTCACTCTCAGGTAGGAAGCACAAACTTCCACTTAGAGAGTGTAGAAACGGATTCAAATGTGAGGGAAATGAGTGAAGGGTGGGGGGTATTTATAGGATTTTCACAACCGTTAGGATCGTTCCTCGTAAATCGAGCTTGAATCTCATCCTTACACTTGGACCCAAGGTATTAGAATACAATGGGAATATGAAAACCATCAAAGTTTGCCCATAGAATGCTAAAAAACCAGGTGCAAGTATGAGGAACAGCTGGATCAAGCTGTTTGCAACATTCTGCTGATCTGGGGAGGCTTTACGGATCGTATGAGGTCCCTTACGGTCCGTAAGGACCTTTGGTGCTGGCAATAACTTTCAGCAACTGGCAGAACAGGCCCCTGCACCTCCAAACTTGATTTTTAAGCATTTTTGGCACGTTTAAACCCCGTTAACCCCATTTTAAGGCTCTAAAATGAAGTTAAAGTATAGGGAACTTAAAATGTGCTCAAAAATATCTCGGATGTCGGCTCGTTTGGTCGTACGATTGCGTTGTTCGGTTAATTACGACGGGAGTCGTAACGAACGCAAAAAGGATCCAAATTGCGCGACGAATGGATTTTTATTATGCCAAACACTAAAACATAATATTTTAATGCTTACATAAATTTTTGGATGTCCGGATGTATTCAGAACGTAAGATATGCGCGAAAATGCAAACTTGTGCACTTTTTGACGTTTTTAGTCCCTATTGATCAATAAAGTTTATTTTAGCATACCGAACCCCTCAAAGTCTATTTCTAAGCTATGTAAAGGTTATTTAGGGTATGTTTAACTTATGATCAAGCTCCGGAGTGTTCGTTACTATACAAGTCGGTATAGTTTCGCAGTTTGACATAAATAGTCCCTGCGATAGAACAAGGTTGATTTTAACACACCGAACCATCCAAAACTTATTCTAAGTTATTTGGAGGTTATTTAAGGTATGTTAAGCCTATTTCACTATCCCGGAGTGTTTGTTGCATTAAACTGGTTATATTTACGCATTAGTGCGCGTATAACCTTCCAGAAAGCGATTTAGAGCTTGAAATTGGAATCGAATTGAATTATAAAATCACCAAACACAAATACACACAAAATAACACCAAAACACATATAATAACACCAAAGCACATTGTTTTATTAATAATCAACATTGTTTTATATCGTACATCGATTACAGAGCACAGTTGTCACAGTCTCCCCTACTTCAGGAAATTTCGTCCCGAAATTTTAACTAGAGGAAGCTTGTGAAAACAAATGTGGATATTTGGTCATCATCTGGTCCTTACGTTCCCAAGTAAATTCTGGGCCACGTTTGGACTCCCAACGAACTTTAACCAAATGAATCCGTTTGTCCTTCAACTGCTTGAATGTACGGTCCACTATCTCCACGGGTTTCTCGACAAAGTGCATCGTATCATCGATTCGGATCTCGTCGAGAGGAATGTGAAGATCAACGTCAACTAAACACTTTCGTAAGTTGGACACGTGAAAAGTCGGATGAACATTTCCAAGCTCTGGAGGCAGCTCTAGTCGATAGGCAACCTTCCCAATTCTTTCCACGATCTTGAATGGTCCCACATATCGAGGTGCAAGTTTTCCTTTCTTTCCAAATCTCACGACTCCTTTCCAAGGTGAAACCTTGAGCAGGACACGATCTCCGACTTGAAATTCTAAGGGCTTGCGTCGCATATCCGCATAACTCTTTTGACGGCTTCTAGCTGTCACAAGATTATCGCGAATTTTCTTGATTTTATCTGTTGTTTCTAGAACGAGCTCAGGTCCAGTAAGCTGAGCTTCACCAGTCTCGTTCCAACAGACAGGTGAATGACATTTTCGACCGTAGAGAGCTTCGAATGGTGCCATATTGATGCTAGAATGATAACTATTGTTGTAAGAGAACTCGATCATTGGCAGATGAGAATCCCAATTACCACCAAAGTCTATCACGCATGCTCTAAGCATATCCTCCAAAGTTTGAATCGTCCTCTCGGATTGTCCATCTGTTTGGGGATGATAAGCAGTGCTTAGATTTAGTTGGGTTCCCATAGCAGATTGCATGGTCTTCCAGAAATGAGATGAAAATCGAGCATTACGATCAGAAATGATATCCAACGGAACACCATGTCGAGATACAATCTCATCAACATAAATCTTTGCAAGTTTATCAGCAGATAGATCCTCGCGAATCGGAAGAAAATGAGCTGACTTCGTTAATCGGAAGAAAAGCTAACCAAATATTTAGAGATTGTCAAAGAATTGGCACTCTCTTTTGTTTCCTTTAGTTTGACACATGTACCAAGGGAAGAAAATACAGAAGTTGATGCATTGGCTAATTTACGATCATCTTTGAAGATCCCGGAGGATATAAATATACCCATTATCCATATCCTGGCTCCTGCCATCAAGGATCATGTGGCCATGGAAATAGGAGAGGATTCTGCAATTATCCCTAGTGAGGATACTCGATCTCATTCAAGATCCGGATCATGGATCTTGCCAATTATGAGATATTTACAACATGGAGAGATTCCTACAGGAGAAAACCCTAGGGCTTTCAAAATTAAGGTATCTCAATTCACAATTTTAAATAATATGTTGTATAAGCGATCTCTTGCAGGACCATATTTAAGATGCATTGAGGATCCTGAAATCCAAGAAGTTTTAAAAGACTTCCATGAAGGAGATTGTGGAAACCACACTGGGGGCAGGGCATTATTCTCAAGGATCCTGAGGACAGGATACTACTGGCCAACTATGAAAAGAGATGCTGTGGAATATGCTAAGAAGTGTGATCCTTGTCAGAGACACAACAATATCCTTCATCAGCCGGCTGAATTTTTACATCCTATATCCTCCTCTTGGCCATTTATGAGATGGGGCATGGATATAGTTGGTAAGCTCCCTAAGGCACCTGGTGGAAAAGTGTTCATGCTAGCTATTACTGATTACTTCTCCAAGTGGATAGAGGCTGAAGCTTTTGCCCAAGTCAGAGAAAAGGAAGTCATATCCTTCATTAAAAGAAATATTATAACTAGATTTGGTATTCCTTCTGAAATTATATGTGATAATGGTTCCCAATTTATTGGGGGCAGAACTACTAACTTTTGTGACAGCTGGGGGATTAAGATGATAACATCAACACCAGTCCACCCACAAGCTAATGGTCAGGCAGAATCATCCAACAAGATCATCATCAACAATCTAAAGAAGAAGCTTGGATCTAAAAAAGGGAAATGGGCAGAAGAACTACCTTATGTGCTTTGGGCTGATAGGACAACCCCCAAGAATGCTACAGGCCAGACTCTATTCTCTTTGGTGTTTGGGGCAGAATCAGTGATCCCTACAGAAATGGTGGTTCCAACTGCTAGAACAAGTATCCGTGATCTTGAGGAAAATGATGAGAACTTGGTTCAAGACCTGGATACTATTGAAGAAATCAGGGATTTAGCTAGGATAAGGATGGCCAGTTATCAACAAAGAATGGCTGGTGCTTACAACAAAAATGTCAGGATCAGGAAGTTTCAAATTCGTGATATGGTGTTAAGGAAAGCATTTCAGAATACCACCAATCCTGCTGATGGAAAATTGGCACCAAAATGGGAAGGCCCTTATTTGATTGAAGCTGAGGCAGGAAAGGGGGCATATCGATTGCTGACCATTGAAGGTGATTTGCTACCAAGAGCCTGGAATGCTGTCCACTTGAAGAAATATTTCATGTGAACAGGATCCTCGTAGAGCAGATGATCCTTACATTATGAGTATCCTTGAAGGATCCTTAAAGCACAGATGATCCTTACTTTGGTAATATCCTAATCTCAAACTATTTCATTTCCTTATTTTCTCATATAAGGATAAGGATCATTTGTCCTTTATCCACCTCTCACGTGATTCTGAGTTTTGAAAGTTCAGGTATCCTTAGCAAAATGTTGGTTATCCACAAAAGCAATTAGTTCCTTGGGTTTGACCCCAGTTATTTGGGCTTGACCCCAGTTCCGCCTGTAGCGCATGATGATCCTAGTATAGTTCATGGCAGTGGGACCAGTACTCGCTTTAGGGGCTGATAATTCCATTGTACTGGCTATACCTAGGATCCTACGTATAATGGTAGACGTATCATACATCCGTTCCTAAGGTTTCTAACGTTTTCACGTTAGCTAAGGTTTTGGCATTTTCATGTCACTAAGTTTGGATAGTCGCCAGTTAGGGCCATACTCCAGTTTACATACGATCCTTGGGCTTGTCCCCAGCTATCCTTGGGCTTGTCCCCAGTTATCCTTGGGCTTGTCCCCAGTTATCCTTGGGCTTGTCCCCAGTTGCTAACTTTTATCTTATATTGGCTTAGTCCCAAGTTATGCTCTATTTCAGGTCTTTGAAGTTAAACAACTAAGGATCCTTGCTCTATTTCAGGTCTTTGAAGTTAAACCACTAAGGATCCTTGATCCTTACTTCTTTCTAAGGTTTGTCTTATAGTTATCCTGGTTATGGTGTTAAGGATTAGGATCCTAACTTGGATCCTCAGGTATGATCCTTAACTATTTTAATTTTGTTCATTGTTTATTTGAATAACCCTTGTAATTTGACAACTGAACTTATGATCCTTAAAATATACTACTTTTTGGGATTTTTCAACTATAGGATATTTGATCCTGGATCATATACTAAATATTTTCAATATGACTTATCAAAAATTTCTTATTTAGACAAGTATATACCAAAACAATTGGAAATTAAAAAGACAAACAAGGATAACAACACAAGATAAGCCAAAAAAGGTTATAGTTATTTTATTAACAAAGATTAAACCACCAAAAGTTGTCAAGATTGCCAACCCACGTTTCTACCAGCAAAACGTGGCCCGTCCACATGGGTTGGCAATGGGTGTCCATTGTTTATGCGGTCTTAGCATGCAGGTAATTAAAAGGCGGCAGGATCACAATGGCTTCATCCCCCAAACAAAGGATCCCTCCACCATTTGCAATCCTACCTATTGTCTGAAGGATCCTGGATCCTTAACCCTAAAACTATTGTTCAAAGTACAAACCAACAATTGTTCAACAAAAACAACCATCAAACTAAAAAATTGGGCTCCGGCTATGTCTAGAAATTTCCATCATCGCCCAATCACGCAGCCTAAACCTTCGCTGCATCACCACCTCCGGCTCCACTTGCTTCACCACCTTGATCCTTGCCACTGCCTCCAGCCTCAATCGTCAGGATTTCTTCAGCCTCCTCTTCATCATCCAGCTCAGCCAGCCTTGCCTTCCAGCCTTCCACATCCCAGGTGCTCCTGTCAAAGTCAGGATCCTGAGCTTCCAAGGCCATTTGCAGTTTGGTCTTATACATCGCTATGGCGGCAGAGACTTTAGCATCCTCGGTGATCTCGTGCTTCTCGTAGTCAGCATTGATCAACACCTTACCCGTCTCATTTTTGGCATTCTGGAGATCCTTTTGGAGGTCGGCAATCTTGAGATCCTTTAGCAGTGCAACCTGTTGGAGGTCAGCAATCTTCCAATCCTGATCCTTAACGTGGCCAACATAATCCTCAATCTCAGCACATTTCTGCAAAGAGGATAAAGGACAGTTCAGGACCAGGTGATCCTTAAACAAGCATGATATACAAGCAGGGACAGTGATCCATACCTCATTGAAGTAGTCAAGGAATTGTTGGCGGATCAAGGGCAGACCTTGCAGATCCTCAGCTTCGGAGGCTTTTCTCTTCTTGCCTCCTCTTCCTTTGAGGGGTGCCTTGGGGATTGAAGCAGTTGGGCTGGCAGGAGTTTTCTTCTTGGAGGATCTGACATTGGCAAGATCAGTGACGCTGAATTTTGAGGTGGACTTTGAGGATTTTCCAGCACCTGCACAATCAAAACAAGATAAGTATCTTTATCCTACTTATATTTAACTGTTTATTTGAATTTTTAAACAGGATACTTACTTGACATCGTGACAGAACCTGAGGATACCTCTTGTGAATCCTGGGTGGTTGTCTTGAATGATCTTATTTCAGGATTGAGTCTTCTAAAGGCAGCAAGCCTCTCTTTGGCAGCAGGGGACAGTCTGAGGTGTGAGACGGTGATAGCTGCATAACAAAGAACAAAAGGGTGTTAGTGATTCTCATACAAAAGGAGACTGTTTGGTGATCCTTCTCAGGATCCTCTATCCTACCATGGGTGGCCCATTTTCTTGGTAGATCTTTTCCATTGGGAATGGTATCTCTTCTGACAAAAAAGAAACGCCATTTCCAATTAGTGTCGTTCTTGGTGGCCTTGAAGATTGGGTGTTCTTCACCAGGCTTTCGTTTGAACAAGTTCCGGTGGGAACCAAAGGTAGTGAGATCATACATCTCGCCTAGCTCTGACATTCCTAGGTTTATCCCCTCCTGCTCAATGATCCTTTCAAGGGTATACAAAACCCTCCAGATCATTGGCATGGCTTGGATATACGAGATGCCAGTTAGGGAGAAGAAGGACTGGGTAAAGGCCGGGAAAGGATAGGTGTATCCTATGGTGAACGGAGTAGCAGGGAAGGCAACCCATGATTCAGAAACGTGATCGCTCAGGGCAGTGGGATCGAAGGATTTAAATACGGTGTCTGCAGGAAAGCAATAGCGGATCCTATCGATCTGAGGATCGGTGAAACAGCAGCGTTCCTTTGCGGAATCTGTGATGATTCCTTGACTTTTGAAAGGGCTGTCTTTCTAGTGATCCTTAGCAGGAGAGCTCCGGAGCATCATTGTCAACGAGATGATGGGAAAAGAAATAAAACAGAGTAAGAGAAGGAAGAAGATGAAGGGAGAATACCTGTTTGATCTTCGGAAGAGATTATAAAGGGAGTATCTCTTAAATTTAAATGCTAATTGATCCTATCTCTATCTCCTATTTATAATCATGATCATGCAGGGTTGTCACTTCTGTGACGTCAGAATTGCAACGGATAGTTCGATTACAACGGCTATATATCCGTCAGTTAGTTGCAGATAAGATCAGTAAAATATAACTCGCCCATTTTACAAATTACTCCTTATATTTTGGGGGCAATTGTTAGGGGAGGATTTTCTAATAGCCCGTGATCCTCACTTGTTATCCTATTAGTGATCCTTACTTCTGTGACAGATAATGATCCTCAGAAGTGTTTCAGGATCAGGATCATGGATCACCCTAAGGATCCTTATACTAACGATTGTTCTCTTTGAATTTCGTATTGTTTTGCAGGAGTAACAAGTTGGACCTGGTCTTGGCAACGTTACTAAGGAATATTCCACGGCTATTTCGCACACGTTTGACTGGAAATGGACGTTGTGGAGAACGTGGGAGCATGGCACGAATTTCGGATAGTTTGTTAGGCTAGTTAACTTCTATTTTTAAAGGGGTAACGAGCTAGCTTTTAGAACACTTGGCTAATTTCAGCTACACACACTCGTACAACTGCACTCTTGAGCATTCAGCAAAACACTTAACAATTTTCACACATTTTTGCACGTAACACAGTAGTGATCCTTGTACCTAGCTCGTTACTATCCGAAGTTGTAAACATTTGTTGGTTAATTTGAAGCTGGTGATCTGTAGTTTCCATCACCCGAGGTTTTTTATGCCGGAGATCATTCAATGATCAAGGGCTTTTTCCTCGTATAAATCTTTGTGTCAATTGTGCAAATTACATCTAAGTGATCCTTATCATTGTTCCTCATTTCAAGCATCATACCCCGTAACAAAGAGTTTGGTTGCATTATCCTCATCACATTTTTCACCAAAACAATAATATTATTAGAAATCTTGCGAGTAGCAAGCACCAATTGTATGGAATCCTCAAAAAAGAAACATATTACAGTACATGGAGGCAATCTATCAGCCATACTACAATACAAACCCAAACTAAAGCGCCAAGACACAGCCAAAAAACTATTACAACTTATTTCGATCTATTTTTTTTACCCAAAGGATTGCGACGACTTTGACTTCTTCAATCACTTTTGACACCGATACTCACTGAAATACTTCTATAAAGTAAGTAATTAGTGTCATAATAGTCTCAGGAAAAATATCAAAAGGATAAAAGTGATGAAACTCCTTCAGCTACAGACTTAAATTAAAATTAACTGAAATGATAAAATAGTACCTGGATGCCACTCCTCTAGCAACAGACCTAAATTACAGAACGAAAACATAGGAAAGGTTTGAAATTGGCTTAACAATCTAAGTAGAAATTGATAAAGCTAAATTAAGTTAAGTTTTTTTTTCACGAATCATTCTAAATTTAACCACAAAAACTTAATAAAGATACACACAACGTATGACCAAAAAAACATTAGATTGATCATGCGTTACAAAAACGCCCAAGGAAAACAAAATCTATAATGTAAATATCCAAAATCACCGATGTCAAAAGCAAACAATACAATAAATGTATGAATAAATTAAAGACAATACATGTCACATGAAGAAGCTTAGTGTATTCAATGAGTTTGTAGATAATAGATGTTGTATCAGTCTGTATATATGATTTATCAATAAAAAGTACAACATACTCCTATTTCGCAAGAATATATGAAAAAACGATGTTAATTACACATATACCTTTCCAAATAGCAAAACAAATTGCTAGAGCACGGTTACTCGATCTCCTAGTTTCGCTTTCCGGACTTTAAAAAATAACAATAATGCGATCATTAGAGTAATAGAGTTTCTATTTACACTACACATATTCAGTTGATTTCCTCAAAAAGAATAGAATGAGCCAAATGCATAATCTTTTAAAAAAATTACTTCAGAGTTAGTTACTACAGTTATGTATTCGTAATTCGTTTTTTATTCTATGTGCCAGGGTACCGTCACTTATAAAAAAAGAAATCATGAAAGTAAAGTTGTATATACCTTATATGCCGGCAATACTGATGGTGTTTCAAGACGTGGTCGCTTGAATGCATTGATGTTTGAAAAGGAATGTCAAAATCTTCAAAAAGACCACGTAAGGCAGCAACAAACAAAGTAAAACCATGAGCCTATAATAATAGAAAGTTGTCCATACATTTCGGAACGGGTACCAAATTTCCCGAACCGAAATATTATCGGTACCCATACGACACCAACATTTAGATAGTAAAAATGCTCCATTTTTACTTCATTTAATATGTGTTTTAATGTTATTAATAAGGGCATATAGATAGATTTCTAATTGTAATTAATTAGCTAACTAATTAAAATTGTAACTCACTTTTAAATATATTATTTCAAGATAAAATAATTTAGGATGAAGACAATTTTCGACATTTGTAGGATAAATTTTAGTATGTGTAGGATAATTTCTTAAATGTGTATGATAAATTTAGATGAGCATACAAGTTTAATAGATATAATAGAATGCGAAATCTTTTACGCATAACCAGCACGTACACAGTGTAAAATGAAGCACGTAAGTTATCGACATGAACCTATCAATACCAATGACTGCGGGTTGACTGCGCAAGGCAGTTCGTAATACATATTCACCACTGTAAACCATGTAATTAATTGTCCTTAACAACCCCTGAGTGAACTGGTGCTGAGTCCAAACTATAGTACTATCGTTGCTAAGGCAGGTAGACAACAATCCATGTGTAAACATAACAAACAAGCATTCATTAAGTCACGTATATAATGCGGTAACGGTTAGCGTTAAAGTATTACGTAGTGTGTTCGATGTGATTTAGAATAAGTAGCGTATGTAACACCCAAAAGTGCGTAAAGCAAAAAGGGTTCGAGTATACTCACAGCGATGATGGATTGAAAGGAGCGCTAGGGTGAGTTTAGCCTGATCAGAACGATAGCATAAACGATAAGCGACACGTAAAAAGGTGCGATGTGTCAATGGATCGGACAACAATCCGATCGGATGGTAATCCGATCGGGTGGCCGGTCGACCGGGTGACAATCCGTTCGGATGGTCATCCTATCGGGTGACCATTCAATTGGATTGCTACCTCATTTGGGAAGGATGTGTTTGTGTTTGATGGCTTGTACTTTGAAGTTTTTGTCGTAGCATTTTGAAAACAGAGAAGTATCTCTACCCTTCAGGTCGATCGATCGAACGGTGGTTCGATCGGGTGACGATCCGATTGGTGGACACTTAGTGAGAACAAGTTCACAGCAGTTTGTCACTCGATCGGATAGCAATCCGATCGGGTGGCAATCCGTTTGTCTTGTTCATACATTAAACATGTTGAAAATTGTTTAAGTCCCCAAACATCACACGATCGGACGGTTTGATCGGATGGCAATCCGATCAGGTGGTAATCCGTTTCAACGTTCAGACCCTTTGAATAGTTTGAGAGATAGTTTAAGTATGGAACCAAGTGCAGTCCGATTGGACGGCCGGTCGATCGGGCGGCAATCCGATCGGGTGGCAATCCGTTTCCGGCGGTCTGATTGTCCTATCACTTGTTTATGTTTGAAGTGTTGTAGCTTTGAACGAGACGTTTTGACATCTTGCTTGAACAACAGGACCCTTATCTCGTCCCAAGTGACTTGGCCGAACAGGAATCACCTTAGTCCGAACAGTTCAATGTTCGAGTCGGTTGTTCATGTTCAAACCCGAAATCAACATCTCTCCCGGATAGAATTCAGATCTGGAACTGAGGCATCACTAAGAATGAGTAGAAGATCAGAACAAGCTCCGATTCATCGGGTTTGAGTGCATTGAGTGTAAAAGAGTTGAAAGAAAGTCAGAAACCATCTTTCAATCCTTTTCACGATGAATATGTTCAGATCTGTGTAAGATCTTTGTTTATTTATGTGGAAATCGTTCAGATCTAAGTTGTTCTTGGGGGATTGAAGCCAAAACATGAAGTTCATAAGAACACCATGATGACATCATCCTAGAACACCTTGAATCTAGTGATTTCACGGTTAAAAGTTAAGATTTAAAAGATAGAAAGGTGTAGGAGTGCGTGTAGATCAAGAAAGTACAAGATTTAGGTGGAAAACTTACAAGAATCGTGAGAAAACGAGAGAAATAGAGGCTGGAGCGAGCTGGTCGAGTGAGAGGCTGTCAACATCAAGTGATGTTGACATATGAGGGGTATTTATAAGGTTTCCCAAAATGGAAAGTGGGGGAAGTGGCTCGTCAATCGTGTGGCAGCTCGATCGAGTGGCAAGTCGATCGGGTGGCAGCCCGATCGGGTGGCCACTCGATTGGAGTGATCGGCGCGATGAGTTTTGCGATTTCGATTCGCGTGTAGAGCATTGCGATGCGATAGAGTTTCTCATTAAATTACTTTTAATCCCAACTACTATATCTAACATACAATCATCATAATTAACTTGCGTTTAGCGTTTGCGATTCGATTGCGATAGCGTTGCGATTGCGTTTCGATTAATCACCACACATAAACATAAATAAACATGCACAAGTAACACATAAAAAGCACACACACGTATAACAGTATCCAGAACGCATAATTCGAGTTGCCAATGCGATTACGATGCGATAAGCGATAAAACATGCGATAAACATCGATTAAGCCTCGATTATTAATAAGTACTCCACATAATACAACTAACGTAACAACACACATAGACTAACTACGAGTCAAAGACGTCAAAACAGGAATTGAGCAAGGAGAGACAGATCACAATTAGCAATCTTTTCTTCCTTTGACTTCAATCTTGACTTTGACTTTGACTTTCGAAACACGAGGTGTTTCAACCTCCCCTAGTTGAGGGAATTTCGTCCCGAAATTAGGCTGAAGCCGTAGCAAACAATTGCGGGTACTTCACCTTCATGTCGCTTTCGAGTTCCCAAGTGAACTCTGCGCCTCGTTTGCCTTCCTATCAGACCTTCACAATGGGAATGTGTGAGCGTCTGAGCTGCTTGGTTTGGCGGTCCATGATTTCGACAGGCTTCTCCACGAAGTGTAGTGTTTCGTTTACTTGAAGATCTTTCAGAGGTACGTACAGATCATGTTCAGCCAGGCACTTTCTGAGGTTCGAAATGTGGAAAGTCGGGTGGACGTTATTGAGTTCCTCCGGTAGTTCGAGTCTGTAAGCCACTTTTCCGATCATTTCCAGAATCATAAAGGGTCCAACATATCGAGGCGCTAGTTTCCCTTTCTTGCCGAATCTGACAACACCCTTCCAAGGTGATACCTTTAGGAGTACATGGTCGCTGATATGCGCAAAATGCAACATATAAATTACATCAAATGTGGCATAAAACTAACCCTTTTTTAGTACTAATGTTGGAAAAAGTGTGTTTTTGTCTTCCTTTTGTATTTTCAGGATTAAATGAGCTCAAATTAACAAAAGAAGCAATAAGACAGCAAAATCTAACATAAATACAAGAAAAGGAACAAAAGTTGAATGCTCGACCCCTCAACAGCATCTTCCCAAGCAAAACCAAGGACACAGAAGACTGAACACGCCCCGTGCTCAGCGAGCACGGGGCCGTGCCCAAGAAGCAGCAGAAAAGACAAACCTTTAGAAGCTTCTATTGCCCACCACGGGGCCGTGCCTAGCGGACACGGGGGCGTGGTCAGACTCCTGCAGGCGCATTTATTGTAATTGCGAATTACAATTAATGAGGAGAGAGACAAGGATGGACACGGGGCCGTGCCCAGCGGGCACGGGGCCGTGCCCGAGCTTCTGTTCAGCCTATAAATAGGAGTGCTTGAAGACATTCCAACTCATCCCTTGGCACACCACCTCTCTCACACTTCACCCACCACCCACCACCACCATAACACCATCATCCACCACCATCATCCATTGTCCATCATACAGTGTGTGAGTCGTCTCGGGATCCAGGATTGATCGTAAGAGTTCTTGACAATCAAAGGCCATGTTTGCCTAAGTCTCTTACATCACTTGGTAAAGACAAGTGTTTAGTGTAATACTTTTTATTTTTAATCTTTTGCACTTTTTAATTGGTTTTGTATTAATGACTTTAATTACTAGTTTCTTATGTTAAAGGTGATTCTTCCTTATCGTTTGTCCGTGGTGTCTTGGCATTATTTTACTGTCTATATAAAATAAAAGATTTTTTCACCATTCATATCTCCACGGTCTATATGGAGGTATGTTGGCTACCTGGTCGGGGGTTAAGGGAACGGTTTGGTAAGAGTCTTGTCGTTGTTCAGCATTTAGAGATCCTGCAAGGGACCTGGGTCAAATTTAGTAGGACCTCCTTCAATACCCAAAGGTATTGGATGGCGAGGGCCCAAACTCTTTGATCCCCTCATAAGTTAACTACTATTAAGACTTTAACCCAGCTATTTAGGACTGTATCCCTGCTGATTCAGACTACTTAGCTGAGGGTAACGTCGCCTTCAAAAGAGGGGCCTACCACATTATGCATTAATAACTTAATTAATTATCTTTCAATAATCCGACCCTTTCGGATTGTATCCTTGCTGACTCAAACTACTGGGTTGAAGGTAACGTCGCCTTCAAAAGAGGGGCCTACTACAATAACTAAGATAATCTCTTAAACAAGTGCAAAAGTGCGAAAATAATCAAAGGTTACACTAACACACGAGTCGGATCCAAGTGATTCATCTTGTCTATCTGTTTTTATTTTTATTTTTATTTTCAGCATTTTAGTTAGTTTTACTTTCTTAGTTTAAAAATCTTTTTCTAACATTTTGGTTTGATTAGACGTTGAGTATAAACCGGTACTAAAAGCTCTTGTGTCCTTGGACGACCTCGGTATCTTACCAACACTATACTACGTCCACGATGGATGCACTTGCCCATATGTATGTTTAGTGTTAGTAAATATCGTGTTTTATAAATTTAAAACTTGGCTAAAAGTGTAAAAAGGGCTTAAAATATATAACACCTTGCACACATCAAGTTTTTGGCGCCGTTGCCGGGGACACAAGGATTTTAAGAAAGTTAGGAATCAACGGCCTAATCATTTTTTTTATTTTCTTTTCAATTTTTAGGATTTTCTTATGTTTCAGCTTCTGCAGAACTCAGCACGGGCCGTGCCCGCTGAGTACGCCCCGTGCCCAATCTTTGGAACTGGCAATCCTGTTTTAAGTCAGTCAGTAAGCTGAACACGGGGCCGTGTCCATTCAACATACATCCGTGCCCAAGATTCAGTTGCTGAAAACAGAACCGTAAGATCCCGACGGTTGGTAAATTCTGACACAAAAATGAGTGATGACGATTTTTTTTACTTTCGGCACTCTTATGGTACATGGTGTCAATTATGTGGAGGCGGACATAAATAATTAGAATGTTATTTTCTAAACTATAAGCCCCACTATATAGACCCATCGTTTCCCTGTATCCTTAAGAGCGGCGAAAGTAAAAATAATCCTTATCTCTCCCTCGAAGGCGCCTAACCAGATATTTTAGGAGAAATGCTTCTTGATGAACTATTTAAACTAGAAGATCTGATTCTTAATTGGTTAAAAGAACTTAGGATGGATTTTCTAAATTCATCTCAAGACAATAACCAAGAAGAAGTGTTGGGATCGCATTCAAACAACCTCGTTGCTCCCGATAATACCTTCGACTCTAGCAAAGACTTGGACGATAGTCGTCCCTGTGTCGATTGTGCCGTGAAGGACTTGCCATCGACTTCGTTCGATGCATACATAGACCTGAGCGATTCGGCATACACCTTCTTTAACGAGAGCCCGGAAAAGGGTTGGACTTGTCCACCTACATATAGCATAGGAATCACCCTCACCGACAACCTCTTGCGTTTTCGTCTTAACCTAGGTCAATTAAGGTATCTTAGGCACTTTGGGGTTTGTTCCGTCCAGTAAGGAACCACCCGATCCGGATAAGTTCCTTAGAAATAGACAAACTTCATAAACAGCCCTTCGACACGGGGCCGTGTCCAGCCAACACGCCTCCGTGTCCACCAAAAGATTCCCTTCTGACTTTTACGTCAGAATACGGACAAACTGTGTCAGGATCCTACCTGCACACGGGGCCGTGTCCAGCCAACACGGGGCCGTGTCTAGCGCGCTGTCGTTTTCTATAAATACAGCCAAGAATTCTGCACATTTGGACCATCTAGGGACAGAGATTTGAAGGGATCTTCTCTCCTACCATCCTAGGTATGTTCTAAAAGAAGTTTCCAACAACCATCTTGTGCTTTCCTCTTTTACCCATTTCCTTCTTCTTCATCTTTCTCCATAAACCTCCATTAAAGCTTAAAGTTTCAAGCTTTGATGAAGGGATTATTGAGTTTTGTTCAAGAAATCTTGTTAAAAACAAGTTAAACAACATGGTTTTAGGTTAATATTGCTCAACCGGGCTTCATAAGTTAGAGGAATAACTTAAAACTTCAAAATTTCTTGTTACAAAATTCTGCAGAAAGATGAACACGGGGCCGTGCTCAATGAGCACGGGGCCGTGTCCAATGTACTGTTTCATAAAATAAGCTGTTTTCGGTTTATTTTCGTAGAATGTCAAGTGAAAATAGTGGATCATCTTCCGTGCATTCAACAAACAGTAGAAGAGGAAGGAGGCCTTCCATTGAAGCTACCCTTATACACTACGTCATGGCACTTCGGGAAGCTCTCGATGAGATGACTTCGGTTGAGGAAATCCTAATTGACCGTATCAATTTTCTTACGGTGGGGCTGGAAAATAGTTTTCAAGAAATTAACCTATTGCACCAAAGGTTAAACATTCTTGTAACACCTCCAATGGAACCCGTCCTCCCTCAAGAGGATTGGAACCTAGCACTTGGAGTCAACAACCCGACCGGATGGGATGACATTCCAGCGGAACCTCCCCTTGAAGATCTACAAGAAGGCCCGGTGGAAGTTGCACCTCCTCAAACCGACGTTAACGAGCCCTCTTTTCTCCTCCCAAGGGAAATAGAGGAGTGGCTCGCCGACATATGAGGAGTCCATGCCCGGAAGAAGGAGTTCTATGAAGCCTCAACCAACCAAGACTATTAGCTTCTTGGAAATTTTGCTAATTAAAATAACTTGTAGGCTAGAACTCCATGGTTTATGCTTCTTGTGCTTACTTATCTAACTTAGTAATATTTAGGACTATGTAATCCTCTCTATGATTTTTAATGAATGGATGGTTTTAAGGTTTGGATGGTGTTGTAATAAATAAAACACACTCTGGATGGTGAAGGATAACAAGGGAAACAAGAAACATAGCCCTATGCACTAAAACAGAGCAATCCGACAACAATCTCCCATTACAGTAGGCTCAGCACGGACCGTGTCCACCCAACACGGCCCCATGCTGCACAATCTGCAGCAATTCGCCCAGTTCAAGTAACTGGACACGGGGCCGTGTTCACCGAACACGCCCCCGTGCCCAGGCTTCTGTTTCTTTTCTTAAATTTTTGTCACTATCACCTGAACACGGGGCCGTGCCCGGTCCCCACGGGGCCGTGTCCAGACTGCCAGTAACATAAAATTATGCTTTTAACACAATTTTACACATTCAATCAACCTAAAAACTTATTTTTGGGACACATTGAGGACAATGTGTAATTTAAGTGTGGGGGGGATGCTAAAACCTTGAATTTTGAAAGTCCTAATAACAAGCCTTACACAAAACTCTATTGGAACCGCTAATCACCCCAAATTTTTTCCAAAAATTTTCATTTTTTTACTTGTCTAAGTTTAAGTTGGGAATTCAAGTCTTAATAAGGTTATATTTTTACAAATTTACAACCGATAGCGTCGTGATAAAAAGAACCAACACAAGAAAATTACGAAAAGGCATGACAAACTTAGTTAAAATACGATTATATATACTTGATCACATAAAAACCCTTTTCCCACAAAAGTGAGTTTTGAGCCTTTAACGAGCATACAAATATATATATCTTTACACTAAATGCTCATTTTTCGTTTCTTGTGTGAATAGCCGCTTGGTTCATACGACTCTAGAACTTGCCACAACAATACATTCCCCGTCCTTACCAACTTAAACCCGAGTAAGTAAATGATAGAGGCATTAGGACTAACCCTTTTTTCATTCTACACCATTATTTTTCTTTTTTTTATCACCTACCCAAAATCTCCTCTAGTTAACCCTTTTGAGCCTAAACCTTTTCATTTCGTAATCCAAAACAACCCTTTTTACCCACCTAAACCTTTTTATTTTATTTTTTTAGTAACAACGTTTGGTTCTCTTATGACTTTGAATATATATATATATATATATATATATATATATATATATATATATATATATATATATCGATGAAGCCAAATAAACAAACAAAGTTTATCAAATCTCTTTGTTTGAACAATCTATCGAAATAAAATAAAAATATGAAAAATAAAAAAGTCTTTCAAACCAACGTTTGTTACGCCTTTCGCCCTTTTACTAACCACTAACCCAACTACCCACCTTTAGCCCAAGCCAAAAAAAAAAAAAGAAAAAAAACCCATAAAGTCCTCTTGATATTTACAAAGGTATATAGTTAAAAAGGAGGAGGATTGATTGCTTGGCAACCTTATGGTAGAAGTAAGTTCCATGCCGCTCTCGAGTGATTCACTAAAAATACACCTTTGGCCGAGTGTTGAGTGATCTCCCGTGAGGTATGTGAACTTGTATATATATGAGATTTTAAAAAAGGTATCTTATGCCCAAATAAGTAATTTATCTTAAAGAATGTTCTTAATAAATCATGCCGAATAGGATTGTAAATAAATAAAAATAAAAACCTCAATAAAGAATCTTGGAAATCCCGACGCTCTATGACAAGTCCAAAAACCTTCTCTTCTACCCATACCATTTGGGAGTGAATAAAGCCACATTATAAAGAGTTTTGCTAGAGGACAAGCAAAGATTCTAGTGTGGGGGTATTTGATATGCGCAAAATGCAACATATAAATTATATCAAATGTGTCATAAAACTAACCCTTTTTTAGTACTAATGTTGGAAAAAGTGTGTTTTTGTCTTCCTTTTGTATTTTCAGGATTAAATGAGCTCAAATTAACAAAAGAAGCAATAAGACAGCAAAATCTAACATAAATACAAGAAAAGGAACAAAAGTGGAATGCCCGGCCCCTCAACAGCATCTTCCCAAGCAAAACCAAGGACACAGAAGACTGAACACGCCCCGTGCTCAGCGAGCACGGGGCCGTGCCCAAGAAGCAGCAGAAAAGACAAACCTTTAGAAGCTTCTATTGCCCACCACGGGGTCGTGCCCAGTGGACACGGGGGCGTGGTCAGACTCCTGCAGGCGCATTTATTGTAATTGCGAATTACAATTAATGAGGAGAGAGACAAGGATGGACACGGGGCCGTGCCCGAGCTTCTGTTTAGCCTATAAATAGGAGTGCTTGGAGACATTTCAACTCATCCCTTGGCACACCACCTCTCTCACACTTTACCCACCAACCACCACCACCATAACACCATCATCCACCACCATCATAGAGTGTGTGAGTCGTCTCGGGATCCAAGATTGATCGTAAGAGTTCTTGACAATCAAAGGCCATGTTTGCCTAAGTCTCTTACATCACTTGGTGAAGACAAGTGTTTAGTGTAATACGTTTTATTTTTAATCTTTTGCACTTTTTAATTGGTTTTGTATTAATGAGTTTAATTACTAGTTTCTTATGTTGAAGGTGATTCTTCCTTATCGTTTGTCCGTGGTGTCTTGGCATTATTTTACTGTCTATATAAAATAAAAGATTTTCACCATTCATATCTCCACGGTCTATATGGAGGTATGTTGGCTACCTCGTCGGGGGTTAAGGGAACGGTTTGGTAAGAGTCTTGCCGTTGTTCAGCGTTTAGAGATCCTGCAAGGGACCTGGGTCAAATTTAGTAGGACCTCCTTCAATACCCAATGGTATTGGATGGCGGGGGTCCAAACTCTTTGATCCCCTCATAAGTTAACTACTATTAAAACTTTAACCCATCTATTTAGGGCTGTATCCCTGCTGACTCAGACTACTTAGCTGAGGGTAACGTCGCCTTCAAAAGAGGGGCCTACCACATTATGCATTAATAACTTAATTAATTATCTTTCAATAATCCGACCCTTTAGGATTGTATCCTTGCTGACTCAAACTACTGGGTTGAGGGTAACGTCGCCTTCAAAAGAGGGGCCTACAGTAATAACTAAGATAATCTCTTAAACAAGTGCAAAAGTGCGAAAATAATCAAAGGTTACACTAACACATGAGTCGGATCCAAGTGATTCATCTTGTCTATCTGTTTTTATTTTTATTTTTATTTTCAGCATTTTAGTTAGTTTTATTTTCTTACTTTAAAAATCTTTTTCTATCATTTTGGTTTGATTAGACGTTGAGGATAAACCGGTACTAAAAGCTCTTGTGTCCTTGGACGACCTCGGTATCTTACCAACACTATATTACGTCCACGATGGGTGCACTTGCCCATATGTGTGTTTAGTGTTAGTAAATATCGTGTTTTATAAATGTAAAACTTGGCTAAAAGTGTAAAAAGGGCTTAAAATATACATCCAAATTATAACACACTTCACGCACATCAGTCGCCAACGTCAAATTCAAGGGGCTTGCGTCGTCTATCGGCGTAACTCTTTTGACGACTCTGAGCTTTCAGCAGGTTGTCTCGAATTCGGAGGATTTTGTCAGTCGTTTCTTGCAGTAGCTCAGGACCGGTTAGTTGCGAGTGCCCGATCTCGTGCCATACAATAGGCGATCGACATTTTCTTCCGTATAATGCCTCAAACGGTGCCATTTGAATGCTGGAATGATAACTGTTATTGTAAGAGAATTCGACTAAAGGTAGGTAAGCATCCCAAGTAGCACCGAAATCTATGACGCACGAACGGAGCATGTCTTCAAGGGTATGAATCGTTCTTTCAGTCTAACCGTCAGTTTGGGGATGAAAAGCGGTACTTAGATTAAGCGTAGTACCGAGAGCGGTTTGAAACGTTTCCCAGAGATGCAAGGTAAACCGAGCGTCGCGGTCAGAGATGATGTCGCGAGGCGTCCCATGTCGACAAATGATCTCATTGGTGTAGATCCGGGCTAATCTTTCTACCTTGTAGTTTTCTCGTATTGGAAGGAAATGAGCAGATTTGGTCAAACGGTCAACGACACCCCAGATGCTGTCGTGACTTGATGGCGTGCGCGGAAGTTTCGTTATGAAGTCCATAGCATTACTTTCCCACTTCCACATAGGGATCGCAGGTTGTTCAAGTAAGCCAGAGGGTCTTTGATGCTCGGCCTTGACTTTCGAGCAAGTCAGGCACTTCCCAACATAGAGAGCGATATCTCTCTTCATGCCCGGCCACCAGTACTTGTAGCGAAGGTCCTGGAACATTTTATCGGCACCGGGATGAATAGAATATCGAGATTTGTGGGCTTCGTCCATCAGAATCCATCGTAAATCTGTCCGCTTAGGGATCCAGATTCGGTCTAGATAATGGAATATCCCATTCAACTTATTCACTAGATGGGCTCCATCGTGGTAGATTTTTTCCTTCTTTAAAGTTTGCTCGGTAAAACAAGCATGTTGGGCTTCGCGGATGAGGGTTTTGAGATGATGCTGGGTGGGAACATTATGGGTGCTATGCAGATAGCTTCGTCTGCTGAGAGCGTCGGCAACGACATTTGCTTTGCCAGGATGGTAACGAATCTCACAGTCGTATTCGTTGAGAAGTTCTACCCATCGACGTTGACGCATATTAAGCTCTTTCTGGCTGAAGATGTGTTGTAGACTCCTATGATCTATGAAGATCGTAAACTTGGTACCATACAGGTAGTGTCGCTAAATCTTTAATGCAAAAACAACTACGCCTAGCTCGAGGTCATGGGTTGTATAGTTCTTCTCGTGGATCTTAAGCTGACGAGATGCGTAAGCGATAACCTTGTCCCGCTGCATGAGAACACAACCAAGACCAAGGTTCGAGGCATCGCAATAGACAATAAAGTCGTCGTTTCCGTCGGGTAAAGCAAGGACAGGAGCATTGCAAAGCATATGCTTGAGGGTTTGGAAGGTAGACTCATGTTCAATTCCCCAAACAAAGGATCTGTCTTTATGCGTGAGGGAAGTAAGCGGCATGGCGATTTTAGAGAACCCTTCGATAAATCGACGATAATAGCCCGCTAGTCCGAGAAAAGAACGGACTTCAGACGGGTTCTTTGGTGTAACCCAACTCTTAACAGCTTTAATCTTCGCTGGATCGACATGAATACCTTGACTATTGACAATATGACCGAGGAATTGAACCTCCTCCAACCAAAATTCGCACTTGGAGAACTTGGCATAGAGTCGATTCCCCTGGAGTAGCTCGAGAACCAAAAATAGATGCTGTGCGTGTTCGGTTTTCGACTTGGAATAGATTAGGATATCATCGATAAACACGATGACGAAGTGGTCAAGAAAAGGTTTACACACGCGATTCATCAGATCCATGAAAACCGCGGGTGCGTTGGTTAAACCAAAAGGCATAACAACGAACTCATAGTGGCCGTAACGAGTGCGAAAAGCGGTTTTGGGTATATCGTCCTCTTGAATGCGTAGCTGGTGATAGCCTGAGCGTAGATCGATCTTAGAGAAACATGTAGCACCTTGCAACTGGTCAAACAAATCATCGATTCGAGGCAGGGGATAGCGATTCTTGATTGTTAACTTATTCAATTCCCTGTAGTCGATGCACATCCAGAACGACCCATCCTTCTTTTTGACGAAAAGGACCGGCGCGCCCCACGAAGAGGTGCTCGGGCGAATGAAGCCTTTATCAAGTAATTTCTGGAGCTAACTCGAGAGTTCACGCATTTCGGACAGGGCGAGTCGATAAGGAGCTTTAGCAATAGGGTTGGCTCCAGGAATGAGGTCGATACGAAAGTCGATATCACGACTTCGTGGTAAACCGGGAAGTTCATCGGGAAAAACGTTAGGAAATTCACATACAACAGGCACTTGATCGACTGCCTTAACTTCCTTTTTCTCCGCTACTACAATGTGTGCCGAGAAGGCTTGGTATTCCTTGCGGAGATACTTGCTAGCTTGGACACATGACATGAGTTTGAGACCCTTCAAAGGAGTTTCATCATAAACACAACTGGTCACCATTCGCGAGCGAGAATCGAATCATCTTATCAAAGCACACAACTTCAGCACGGTTTTCACGAAGAAAGTCCATACCTACTATGACGTCAAAACTTCCGAGTTGCATCGGAATAAGATCAATAGGGAAAACGTGATTGTTGAGTTCAAGAGTACAATCACGAAGAACGGAGTTCACAGCGATGGTTCTTCCGGTGGCAACTTCAACATCGAACGTCGAGGGGAGATGGGAGCGCTTACGATTAAGGAGCTCCTCGAACTCAAACGATACAAAACAGTTATCGGCTCCAGTATCAAACAAACACGAAGAATAAATACCATTCACAAGGAACGTACCATTGACCACATTGTTGTCAGCCTTGGCCTGGCGCACATTGATGTTGAAGGTTCTGGCGCGAGCTGCTTGTTGTTGGTGTTGTTGCTGTTGAGGCTGTTGCTGCTGCTGTTGCTTGCTGTTGTTGCTGGGGCTGCTGCTGTTGTGGCTCTTGCTTCACAACTCGATTCGGGCACATGTTGGCGAAGTGATCGGGGTCCCCACACGCGAAACAGACTCTAGCATTGATCGCGGCTGCCTGAGCCGCTTGCTGGCCTTGAGGAGCTGGGAGTAGAGCTTGATGAGAAGTAGCTTGAGCGGGTGCTTGTCGAGGACCTGTACGACAGTTGGTGGTGAAGTGGCCGTACATATTGCAATGCACACAAAATCGGCAGGCGATACCCACTGGGTGATGATAGGTACTTGTCGGGCAGGCACGGTGAGGACCAGTATAAGCACGCTTTGCAGGCGGTGCTTGGGTAACGGGTGCTGTATGTCACACCCCCAAAATCCACCCGCGGAGTACCACCGCTTGGAGGCGTGACATGACCAGGATCAAGCCACCAATCATATTGATCATAAGTGTAAATAATAAATGTCATTCATCAATACGAAAGGTGTTTTCAAAACCAAACATAATCAATTGTGTAGCGGAAGCATTAATGTAAAAATCCAACATAAGTATCATGTTCTCATAAAGTAAATGATTAACATGGAACTTAACAGTCCATGTGCCCACAATGATCGCGCCTCCCGTGCAAGCTCCATGTACCTATGGTCCTGCAAGGCATGCAACAGAGAGTCAACAACTAGTTGAGCGAGTTCACAGTAAGTATGCTCATGTCGTAACAGGTGGCTCTACTAGGCCGGTAATTTGTTCTATTGGTGGGGGCTTCCCACATTTGTATATACACTAGACTATTTGTAACCATAGTGTTCTTCTTAACCCGAGAACAGTGGTACATACGAGGTTTACGTAGGTTTTACGTAAGTGTCCTTCTTATCCCGAGGACAGTGGTACGCGGGGGTTTACGTAGGTTTTACGTAAGTGTCCTTCATAACCCTAGGACAGTAGTAAGTATGAGTTTACGTAGGTTTTACGTAAGTGTCCCTCGAACCCTAAGGACAGTGGTAATCACAAGTATTACGTAGGTTTTACGTAAGGGTCCTTCGCAACCGAGGACGATGGTGGATAGTCTAGTAACAGTGTAAATCCAAATAATTCGTCAATCCTTTTTCCTTCAATCCCATTCCCTACCCACCGGGAATCCCATGCCTTGGTAAGGGTGTGAACTCACCTTGGTTTGCTCGGCAGATACACAGCAAAGTTCAATTAAGCTATATGGTGGTCAACCACGTCCTACCATGGTTACCATACAAGTCAGGTTCGTATTCAAATAGTGCACGTATGTTCTACACGTATTGTACACAAGTAGTGACCATAGCATACACGTATAATCATGGCAGATCAACAATAGAACAGTCACGTAAATAAAGTCCAAGTATGCGGCCCAAATGGTTGGGCTCGTAACAGTGTGCAAAGTCCAAAATAGTGTGCCCGTGTAAATGGTCTCGAATCGAGACTAGAGATCTCGAGTCGAGACAGTGCGGTCTCAAGTTGTGCTGGCCTCAAGGTCTCGAGTCGCTACCAAAGAGGTCTCGAGTCATGCATGTACTTGTCGAGACTAGGCGGTCTTGAGTCGCAACAGGACCCGCAACCATGGTCTCGAGTGGTGCTGTTTGTGTCGGTGTTGTGGTCTCGAGTCGAGACAGTGAGTTCTCGACTCGCAATCTGTGTCGAGACTAGGTGATGTAACAGACTTCCTGATTGACAGCTCAGATTTCTGTAACAATTGCTAACAGTTTTGGCAGTTTCACAATTCAGATCAAATCACAATTATTCGGCAATCATGCACATTCATATTACCATTATCATCAATTAACAACTTTCCAACTATCCAATTATCATACAATCGATTGAACAAGGCATATTCTAATCAATCTCATGAACCCTAACATGATCATCAACCACAACTTCAACATGTTAATAGATTTGTGTCTTTGATTTCTAGCATGCACTCGAACATATCATCACCACAATTCGTCTAACATAAACACAATCACATCACAGCCGATTAACAAGCATTCGGTTCTAGTTCATCATGTAATCAATTCGAAAACAGGCTATGATAACGATTATCATCATCACACACATCCGATTCACAAGAACATAATCATATAGTACATTATTGTTCATCATACATGCAACCCTAGTCGTTTAGTCAAAACATGGAATCATAACAACATTAATCAAACACGTATCATGAAACACTAACCGAATTGAAGGTAGAGAAGAGTGATCCGAATCAAGGAGCTTCGATGGAGAGGGTGTTTGGCTGCCGTCGTTTCATGAGGGAGAGAGAGAGCACTAGGGTTTGAGTGTAAAGTGTTTGCAAGTTATGAGAAACTAGTCCCCCTAAGGGTTCCTGTATGCGTGCAAGGAGTGAGTGGGCCGAACCCTTACTTGCGTTGCCCTCTTGGTCTCGAGTAGTATAGAGTGGGCCGAGAGAGAGAGAGAGAGATGTATGAGAGATGAAGTGTGCGGCCCTAAAGGCTTGCGTGACAAGTATACATATCCACATTCTGTGACAACTCGAGTTTCCGAGATTCCACTTTTGCATTTATTGCACATTAGTTTGCTATGAAACTGTGTACGTTTTGATTCAATAAAGTGTGTTGTGTTTGTGCATGGTTATGTGTTAAAGATTTGACAAATACATGAACTTGGTGATGAAACTGTAAATTATATTGTGGTGGGTGTGTTTTATGTAAAATATGATACTTAGGGGTGAGTAGGGTAGTTAGTGAAACCTTAACAACTCTTAACCCTAACCTCCTTCACTAATCACCACACAATCATCAGACGTACCTAAGATTCCTCTACAATTCTCTCTACAATCATCTTCTTCATCATTGGCACAAGCTCTCAATCATCACTCTTGATCCCTCTCTTTATCTAGAATCAATCCAAGGTAATTGTTTAATGATTGTTGTTGTTATAAATTCTTGATTATGTGATTCATGTAAACCCTAGTTCTTCACATACTAGTTCTGTGTTTATTGATTGAATTCTGATTATTGTGAAATGATGTTGATTAGTTGTGTAATCGTTTGCCTGATGTAAAGATACATGATATGTTAGAATTGTTGATTGATAATTGGATTACAGCACTGCCCAATGTATGAAATTAGGGTTTCTTGATCGTATGTGTAACTGTTCCATTGATTCTATAAACTGGTGTTGGAAATCACTTAGGTTGAAACTTGGAGTTAACAGTCAGGGTTTTGTGAAGTCACAAAAGTCTGAGTTTTGATCATGATCTGAGTTTTATAAGTATTGCATAGTCCGAACTTTTGATATGAGTTTAAGGGTTCGAGTTTTGATTAACATGCATGTCCGAATTTTCTTGCTTGATGTTAAAGGTCCGAATTTTTCTAGCAACACATATAGTCCGAATTTTTTAAACAACATGCATTGGTCCGACTTTTGTATAAGGGAGGGGGGTCCGACTTTTTGCCAAGGGTTAATGGTTGTCCGAGTTTTTGGTTGTTACACATGGTCCGACCTTTTAAATAGTGAAGCATGGTCCGAGTTTCTAAGACAGGCATGGTCCGACTTTTGTATGTTGGATACAAGGCCCGAATTTTGCTGTGAATCATGGGAAGTCCAACTTTTTGAATATATAAAGGTCCGAACTTATATGATGTTACAAGGTCCGAACTTTATATGAGTCCCAAGGTCCGAATTTTGCTTGTTGTAAATGGTCCGACTTTTTACTTGTTATATATTGTCTGAATTCTTATGCTTGATGCCCTGTCCGAACTTTTATGCCTTGACGCCTTGTCTGAGCTTTATGCTTGATGAATGATCCGACTTTGTTGATGAATTGTCTGAGTTTTAGATTGAATACATGATCCGGATTTTTAGTAATGTTACATGCTCTGAGTTCTGTAAATGTTTGAAAGGACTGAGTTTATATTGATGCCAAGTTCAGAACTCTGTGTGAGGAACAACATGCTACTGTATGTGATTATGTGATACTGTATGTCACTGCATGTTATTGTATGTATATGCAATCTATGCCATGCTGATCTGTTTAGACATTAAGGAATTGAAAACCCTAATTGAACGTAGATACTTACATCGAGTTTATGTGCAATGTACCCTAGGTCGTGTGTAACGGACCTAATCATTTATTTACACTAGAAGCACTAACATACCGAGAAAACCAAGGTGAGTTCACACCCTTACAAAGGCATGGGATTCCCAGGGTTTGGGAATGGGATTGAAGGAATGGGATTTGAATAGATACTTGTACTCACACTGTTACTAGACTATCTACCATCGTCCTCGGATGCGCAGGATACATACGTAAAACCTACGTATACTTGTACTCATCACTGTCCTCAGGTTGCGAAGGACACTCACGTAAAACCTACATGAACTTATACTCATTACTGCCTCGGTTGTGTCAGGCACTTACGTAAAACCTACGTAAACCCCCGCGTCCCCCTGTCCTCGGTTGTGAAGGACACTTACGTAAAACCTACGTAAACTTCGTACGTACTACTGTTCTCGGTAAGAAGAACACTTATGGTTACAAATAGTCTAGTGTATATGCAAACATGGGAAGCCCCCACCAATAGAACATACTATCGGCCCAGTAGAGCCACACGTTACAAACGAACTTACTATTACGAACTTACTTACTGTGAACTCACTCAACTAGTTGTTGACTCTCTGTTACATGCCTTGCAGGTCGTTAGGTATACATGGAGCTTGCATGGGGAGGCGCGGTCGTTGTGGACAAGGATCGTGAATGCTTTGATTGAACATTATGACATTACATACTTATTTATGATTGGGCTTTTACTCATTTGCTTCCGCTAAACTTTGTTATTACACTTATGTTTTGGAACATCTTTCATATGGATTGGTTTGGTTAAATGACAATTACTTTTACCATTTACGTTGTTCTATATGATTGGTGGCTTGATCCTGGTCAGTCACACTCCCAAGGCCGCAGGTGGATTTTGGGGGTGTGACACATTCATTCACATAACAGGTAGCATTTATTCATTACTATCAACATATCAAATAATTGCATAGAGTTCATACACATCACAGTAAACACAAAGATAGGTTTTGAAATACGAGTTGTTACATTATCCCCAACTTGAAAGAAATTTCGTCCCAAAATTTGTACGTACTCACTGAGGAAGCTAGGTAAGTTGTATCGTTTACTAGTTTTCCTGGGGTGTCACATCCTCCCCCCGTTGTTCTGGAATTTTGTCCCGAAATTCCATGGTAGCTTCAGCCTCAGCAATGGTTGTACTGTCTGCGAACAATTGGGGGTACTTTTCTTTCATCTGATCTTCGCGTTCCCAGGTGAACTCTGGGCCACGACGGGAGTTCCAACGAACTCGAACAAGAGTGATTCTCGTGTTCTTGAGGACCTTAACATCCCGGTCCGTGATTTCTACTGGTTCCTCGACGAATCGCAACTGTTCATCGATAGTGAGCTCCTTCAAAGGAACGATGAGGGTCTCATCTGACAGACACTTCTTCAGATTTGACACGTGAAAAACGTTGTGAACTGCACTGAGTTCAGCTGGTAGGTTTAGTCTGTAGGCTACTTTGCCTATTCTTTCTATGATCTTAAATGGTCCGACATACCACGGATTGAGCTTGCCCCGTTTGCCAAAACGAACCACACCTTCCAGGGTGAGACTTTGAGTAGCACTCGATCCCCAACTTGGAACTCGAGTGGTTTCCTGCGCTTATCAGCGTAACTTTTCTGACGGTCACGAGCCGCCGCCATGCGTTGTCGTATCTGAGCAATCCGTTCAGTAGCATCAACTACCATTTCTGGACCTGTGATTTGACTATCCGCCACCTCTGCCCAACAGAGAGGTGACCGGCATTTACGTCCGTACAATGCCTCGAATGGAGCGGCTTGGATGTTGGTGTGGTAACTGTTATTGTACGGGAACTCCACTAAAGGGAGATGTTTTTCCCAGCTGTTGCCGAAATCGATAACACATGCCCGGAGCATGTCTTCTAGGGTTTGAATCGTGCGCTCAGACTGCCATCCGTCTGAGGGTGATATGCTGTGCTCATGTCTAGCTGTGAGCCAAAAGCTTTGTGCATTGCTTGCCATAGTTCTGAAGTGAATCGTGCATCCCGATCCGAAATAATAGAGGTTGGCACTCCGTGCCTCGAAACAACTTCTTTCAAGTAGACGTCTGCTAATGTAGAGAACTTATCCGTTTCCTTAATAGCCAGGAAGTGTGCAGACTTTGTGAGTCGACCCACGATCACCCAAATGGTATCATTTCCACGTTGAGATCTAGGCAGGCCAGTAACAAAATCCATGGAAATTCCTTCCCGTTTCCATTGTGGTATCTTGGGTTGCTGGAGTAGGCCTAATGGTTTCTGATATTCCTCCTTGACTCTCGCACAGGTCAAACATTTGCCGACATAGGTGGCAATGTGGGCCTTCATACTAGGCCACCAATACGTTGTTCTGATATCGTGGTACATCTTATCCGAACCTGGATGTACCGAGTATCGAGACTTATGAGCTTCGTCCATCACAAGTTCTCGTAAACCACCATACAGTGGGACCCAAATACGCCCCGTTACATAATAGGCACCGTCTTCCTTTTGTTCTAATCGTTGCCTTGAGCCACGTTAGGCTTCAGCCCTTATGTTTTCTGGTTTCAATGCTTCCATCTGAGCGACTCGTATCTGTGCACGAAGACTAGACTGAATAGTAAGCTGTAGTGCTCGCATGCGTCTAGGTATAGTGTCTTTTCGACTAACAGCGTCAGCCACAACATTGGCTTTGCCTGGATGGTACTTGATGGCGCATTCATAGTCGTTCAGTAGTTCAACCCATCGACGTTGACGCATGTTCAATTCCTTCTGCTTGAAGATATGCTCGAGACTCCTGTGATCGGTGTAGATAGTGCACTTGGTACCGTACAGGTAGTGTCGCCATGTCTTGAGCGCGAAAACAACAGCTCCCAGCTCTAAATCGTGCGTCGTGTAGTTCCGTTCATGAACCTAGAGTTGGCGCGAAGCGTAAGCAATGACCTTGTCGCGCTGCATTAACACACATCCAAGACCCTGAATGGATGCATCGCAATAAACCACGAAATCGTCCGTGCCCTCTGGCAATGAGAGGATAGGTGCACTGCAAAGTCTATCCTTTAAGTGCTGAAAAGCAGTTTCCTGAGTATTACCCCAACGGTAGGTGACACCCTTCTGTGTCAGTAGTGTAAGCAGCTGCGCAATTTTTGAGAAGTCTTTAATGAATCGTCTGTAATAACCCGCCAAACCTAAGAATTGGCATATTTCCGTTGGTGTACGCGGTGCAGGCCAGTTCCTGATCGAGTCTACCTTAGATGGATCCACATGAATCCCATCCTTGTTCACCACATAGCCTA
The DNA here is from genome assembly GCF_002127325.2 of Helianthus annuus. Classification (NCBI taxonomy): domain Eukaryota; kingdom Viridiplantae; phylum Streptophyta; class Magnoliopsida; order Asterales; family Asteraceae; genus Helianthus; species Helianthus annuus. The sequence continues at coordinate 105,433,179 of NC_035443.2, forward strand.
GAAAATGGACTTCACGAAGCCAGAAGTCGCATTTTGAAAACTTGGCGTACAGTTGTTCCTTTCGAAGAAGTTCCAAGATAAGTCGTAAGTGCTGCTCGTGTTCCTCCTGACTCTTGGAGTAGATCAGGATGTCGTCGATGAATACAATCACAAACTTGTCTAGATAGGGTTTGCACACCCTGTTCATAAGGTCCATAAAGACTGCCGGTGCGTTTGTTAACCCGAATGGCATGACAAGAAACTCGTAGTGGCCGTAGCGAGTTCTGAATGCTGTTTTAGAGACGTCCTCATCCCGGACTCTCAGCTGATGGTAACCTGACCTCAGGTCTATCTTGGAGTAGTAGCTCGACCCTTGCAACTGGTCGAATAAATCATCAATACGTGGAAGAGGGTAGCGGTTCTTCACCGTCACCTTGTTCAGTTCACGGTAATCAATGCACATCCTGAAAGTACCATCCTTCTTCTTCACAAATAGTACTGGAGCTCCCCAAGGCGAAGAGCTAGGTTGGATAAATCCCTTATCCAAGAGCTCTTGTAGTTGTGTCGATAGTTCTTCCAATTCTGATGGAGCTAAGCGATACGGTGCACGTGCTATCGGTGTTGCTCCTGGTGCTAGCTCGATTTGAAACTCGACCTGGCGATGAGGCGGTAGACCAGGTAAATCTTCAGGGAACACCTGAGGAAAGTCGCGTACAACTGGAATATCTTCCAATTTCTTTTCCTTTGCCGATGCATCGGTAACAAGTGCCAGAATGGCAGTGTGGCCCTTACGCAAACACTTCAGAGCCTTTAGAAAGGAGATGATGCCAACCACGGCACCACTCTTGTCGCCTTGAACTTCGAGAGGTTCCCGACCAGAACGAGGGATACGAACAATCTTCTCTTTGCACAAGATCTCTGCGTGATGTTGAGATAACCAGTCCATACCAATGACGATGTCGAAACTACCCAAAGCTATGGGAATGAGATCGATCGAGAAAGTCTGACCCGCGAGGATAAGTTTACAACCCTGAACTATGTGTGTGGCCTCTAGACTCTTACCATTAGCTAATTCTACAACATGCTTGGTGTTTAAGGGAGTTGATGCACGTTTTAACATTTGGCTAACTTTTAGAGACATATAACTTGTATCCGCACCCGAATCAAACAAAACAGTAACATAAAAGTCGTCGAGAAGAAACTTACCCATAACTACGTTGGGATCATTCCTGGCATCACCCTGCCCCAGCACAAATGCACGTCCCCTAGCTTCGTTGCCGTTGTTGTTCCCACCGTTGTTGTTTCCATTGCCTTGGTTATTATTGTTGTTGTTGTTCTGGTTTCGGTTTAACTGGGGGCAGTGTCTTTTGAAGTGACCTTCCGCGCCACAATGAAAGCATCCCTTGTTACCCTGTAGCTGATTCTGTTGTGCTTGCTGTTGCTGCTGATTCTGAGATACAGGCCGTGGGCTCCTACAATCCTTGGCCTCATAACCCATCTTGAGACACCTCTGGCAACGACCCTTGTTGCACTGGCCACTGTGGTGTCTGTTACAGTTGTTACACCTGGGGTGATTTCCGCGATAAACTCTCTGCCCGCGACTACCAGAAGACTGCTGACTGGGACTCTGGTAGTGGTCAGTCTTTTGCTGCTGAACCTGAGACTGAACTGTAGCTGAACCCTTGCTGGAATCCCCCTCCCATTTTCTCTTGTTGTCACTGGGAGTAGCTGGAGTAGCAGAAGTGGTAGTGAAAGCAGTAGCGCTGATACGTTTAGGCAGCCTGTCCTGTTCCACTGCCTGATCCGTGAGGCGATGAGTAAGTCGCTAAATATCCTGGATATTATCGAGGTTAGCCGACGTCACATGGCTCTGGATTTCTGGCGCTAGACCCTTGAGATACAACTCAATGCGCTTGATTGGAGGGTCCACCATGGTTGGACACAAAATGGCCAGTTCGTGTGACTGTGTCGTATAAGCCTCGATTTCCGATCCTGACATCTTTAGGTGATAAAGCTCCACTTCCAACTTGTGGATGTCATCACGCGTGCAGTATTCTCGCTTGATCAGTTCCTTAAAATCGTTCCAAGGGGTGGCGTTAGCAGCTGCCAACCCTAAAATCTGAACTTGCGCGTTCCACCAAGTCAGCGCAATTCCTTCCAAAGTACCAGTGGCGTATTTCACCCTGCGAGCCTCAGGGCATTCACACATTTCGAACACCGAATTGAGCTTCTCAAACCAATGGAGGAGTCCCACTGCTCCTTTCGTGCCACTAAACGTGCTTGGACGACAGTCCTTGAAGTTCTTGAAAGTGCAAACTGGTTGCAGTGCGTGTTGACCTCCTGCGTGTGCAGCTGCAAGTGCCGCAGCAACTTGTTCGTTAATGAGAGTCGTCAACTGGGCTTTAGTCATGTTAACGCGTCCAGACATGATCTTCATAGTAAAGGTAACATAGTGAGGGAGGTTCGCGAAAAGTGCGATGACAGAAAAGAGTAAGCACACAAGTGTTCTCAAGCAATAGTGTCATGTGTATCTAAGCATACTACGAGCAAAGTTTTATGTAATCTAGCAAGTAGGCAATATAACATGTACCATATTACCTAGAATGTTGAGTCTTGCACGTGAAGCGAGGCGTCGTTGTGGATCGTTGAGCACTGTACAGGTTATAGTCTGGTTTTAATAAAAACGTTTTTCCCTTTTTAAAACCAAGTTCTCTATAACCAATGGCTCTGATACCAATCTGTCACACCCCCAAAATCCACCCGCGGAGTACCACCGCTTGGAGGCGTGACATGACCAGGATCAAGCCACCAATCATATTGAACATAAGTGTAAATAATAAATGTCATTCATCAATACGAAAGGTGTTTTCAAAACCAAACATAATCAATTGTGTACGGAAGCATTAATGTAAAAATCCAACATAAGTATCATGTTCTCATAAAGTAAATGATTAACATGGAACTCAACAGTCCATGTGCCCACAATGATCGCGCCTCCCGTGCAAGCTCCATGTACCTATGGTCCTGCAAGGCATGTAACAGAGAGTCGACAACTAGTTGAGCGAGTTCACAGTAAGTATGCTCATGTCGTAACAGGTGGCTCTACTAGGCCGGTAATAAGTTCTATTGGTGGGGGCTTCCCACATTTGTATATACACTAGACTATTTGTAACCATAGTGTTCTTCTTAACCCGAGAACAGTGCTACGTACGAGGTTTACGTAGGTTTTACGTAAGTGTCCTTCTTATCCCGAGGACAGTGGTACGCGGGGGTTTACGTAGGTTTTACGTAAGTGTCCTTCATAACCCTAAGACAGTAGTAAGTATGAGTTTACGTAGGTTTTACGTAAGTGTCCCTCGAACCCTGAGGACAGTGGTAATCACAAGTATTACGTAGGTTTTACGTAAGGGTCCTTCGCAACCGAGGACGATGGTGGATAGTCTAGTAACAGTGTAAATCCAAATAATTCATCAATCCTTTTTCCTTCAATCCCATTCCCTACCCACCGGGAATCCCATGCCTTGGTAAGGGTGTGAACTCACCTTGGTTTGCTCGGCAGATACACAGCAAAGTTCAATTAAGCTATATGGTGGTCAACCACGTCCTACCATGGTTACCATACAAGTCAGGTTCGTATTCAAATAGTGCACGTATGTTCTACACGTATTGTACACAAGTAGTGACCATAGCATACACGTATAATCATGGCAGGTCAACAACAGAACAGTCACGTAAATAAAGTCCAAGTATGCGGCCCAAATGGTTGGGCTCGTAACAGTGTGCAAAGTCCAAAACAGTGTGCCCGTGTAAATGGTCTCGAATCGAGACTAGAGATCTCGAGTCGAGACAGTGCGGTCTCGAGTTGTGCTGGCCTCAAGGTCTCGAGTCGCTACCAAAGAGGTCTCGAGTCATGCATGTACTTGTTGAGACTAGGCGGTCTCGAGTCGCAACAGGACCCGCAACCATGGTCTCGAGTGGTGCTGTTTGTGTCGGTGTTGTGGTCTCGAGTCGAGACAGTGAGTTCTCGACTCGCAATCTGTGTCGAGACTAGGTGGTGTAACAGACTTCCTGATTTGCAGCTCATGATTTCCGTAACAATTGCTAACAGTTTTGGCAGTTTCACAATTCAGATCAAATCACAATTATTCGGCAATCATGCACATTCATATTACCATTATCATCAATTAACGACTTTCCAACTATCCAATTATCATACAATCGATTGAACAAGGCATATTCTAATCAATCTCATGAACCCTAACATGATCATCAACCACAACTTCAACATGTTAACAGATTTGTGTCTTTGATTTCTAGCATGCACTCGGACATATCATCACCACAATTCGTCTAACATAAGCACAATCACATCACAGCCGATTAACAAGCATTCGGTTCTAGTTCATCATGTAATCAATTCGAAAACAGGCTATGATAACCAATTATCATCATCACACACATCCGATTCACAAGAACATAATCATATAGTACATTATTGTTCATCATACATGCAACCCTAGTCGTTTAGTCAAAACATGGAATCATAACAACATTAATCAAACACGTATCATGAAACACTAACCGAATTGAAGGTAGAGAAGAGTGATCTGAATCAAGGAGCTTCGATGGAGAGGGCGTTTGGCTGCCGTCGTTTCGTGAGGGAGACTGAGAGAGCACTAGGGTTTGAGTGTAAAGTGTTTGCAAGTTATGAGAAACTATTCCCCCTAAGGGTTCCTGTATGCGTGCAAGGAGTGAGTAGGCCGAACCCTTACTTGGATTGCCCTCTTGGTCTCGAGTAGTATAGAGTGGGCCGAGAGAGAGAGAGAGAGAGATGTACGAGAGATGAAGTGTGCGGCCCTAAAGGCTTGCGTGACAAGTATACATATCCACATTCATTCACATAACAGGTAGCATTTATTCATTACTATCAACATATCAAATAATCGCATAGAGTTCATACACATCACAGTAATCACAAAGATAGGTTTTGAAATACGAGTTGTCACACTGTAGCTGGTCGGTGCTGAGGTTGCTGCTGAGCTGGTACAACTTGGAGCGGGGCAGCGGTGGTAACAGCACAGTTCTTGTTGCTGGAGTTGCTGTTCTTCCTCTTGCGACGAGAGGCTTTCGATGACTGAGGGGCGGTGGCGGTTTCGGTGGTTGGTGCGGCGGTAGCTTGATGCAGGTTCTTCGAAGCTTTATCCTAAAAACCAGCTTTGACTCGTTTGTCGTTGATCTCAGCAGCAAGCAAGTAAGTTTCTTCGATTGTTGCTGGCTTTGAGGCATGCACAAAATCTGCAACACAGTCTGGCAGAGCTCGAATGTACTTCTTGATCGTCATATCAGCAGTCTTGACTTGATTAGGACAGACTATACTAAGCTGCTTAAAGCGAGCAGTCAGAGCAGCGTTGTCACCATCTTTCTGCTTCATGTGCCACAATTCGTCCTCCAACTTTTGGCGCTCATGGGGAGGGCAGAACTCTTCCAACATGACGTTCTTCAACTCGTCCTATGTTAAACCATAAGCTGCATCGTTTCCGCGTTTGTTCCTCTCGGCCGTCCACTAGTCTAGAGCGCGGGACTAGAAGACGCCGGTAGCATTCAGAGTGCGGAGATTGTCAGGACAGCCATTCTAGTGCAGGGTGACCTCGATCGAATTAAACCATTGAAAGAAGGCCGTAGGGCCATTTTCGCCAGTGAATTCTTTCAGTCCGCAAGCTTTAAACTGCTTGAAGCTGAAAGCAGCTTTAGGGGTTTCAGTCCTGGACTCCTCAGACGATTTGCTCACATTTTCGTATAGTTCACTCATGATCTGAGGAACAACTTTTGCCATCTGCTTAGCGACGAGAGCAGCAAGGCGTTTGTCTTTCTGGCTCTGGCGAGCAGCACGCGAGTGACGGGAACCAGATGACGACATTGTCTGCAACAGACATCGCCATAGGACTCAGACACAATATAATCGAATCTCACCTCACACGCCTAATACTACTAAAGCTCAGGAACACGATCACGTAACACATAAACACATAGGCACATAATCACAGATTCTCATAAGCATAGAAGCACATAAACACGTAAAGCACAGAAGCACATAAGCACAAGAGGCAGTCAGAATACAGAAACCTATCATTCAAAGTCCGCGAGCGTTCGAGAACAACGATTGCGATTAGCGATTACACAGCGAGTAGTATACCATAAGCGAGTAACATAGCATGCGATCACCCATAAGTAGCGATTTGTTAGCGTATTAGGATAGATGTGCAGTGCGGTTCATGTGTGTCGATCAAAACGAAGTGAAAGGCGAATAAGCCACCAAAATCGAAACACATAAACAGATAAAACCACATAAAACACATAAAATCACACATAAAAGCGATAAATATTAGAGTCAGTGGTGGCAAATCCAGAATCGAAACACATAAAATCGAGTATAGATCGTCTCGGCTAGATAGACATCGACTTCCCAAAGTGATTCGACTATTCACAAGGACCTTCAGTACACACTTTGACCTTCGGTACTGTGCTCTCGCCTCGTGTGTGGGCGATTGGCACGCATCCTTCTAGTTATGGCGTGACTTCAAGTCGTTGGAGTCCGTCGAGACTTTGGTGAGAGTTTTGTAAAACAAAATAGGGCGGAATAAGTCGTCAAGGTTCGGGTTTCACCCCTGACTTAACAACTTTGTTCCTATTTTTTTTTTTTTGATAAAAATAGAGGAGAATTATTCATCAGAGTATGGATTTCACTCCTGATTCAATGCAAATTTCTCCTTTTTATAGATAAAAATGCGGGTCGAACAGGAACTTTAGTCGAGAGTTTGCGGTTTTCACACCTAATCCCGACCTAATCGCTTGTTCCTTTTCGAAAATTAGAGTGCAGTGATAGTGTAGCGTAAGCGAGAATAGCGAGGGATAGCAAGAAAGCTCGTACATAATCCCTGCAGGGTATGCACAAGTCGGTCTGTTGGTACCTAACGATAGACTAGGTCGTTTCTAAGACATCGACCCGGACTAGGTCGAGTCTTGCCTAATTCCCTATAGTTATGGCTCTGATACCAATCTGTCACACCTCAACCGATGACGGAAACATCGGGGCATGGCACTGAGCGAAACAGATTGGCCAGAAGTTTCGATAACAACTATGATTACCAATTATTTAAAGCATCATGTCCCATACCGTATGACATAAAAAGTAACATAATTATTACAGGCAAAATCAAGACAAATTGTTCTGATTCGATAACTCAGAATTTAAGTACAGACAATTCGTTTATTTGTTTCTAGACCTTTCCTAGCCTCGATTTCACAGCAATGCCAAGCATTTAAACATCTTAAGCACCTGCCACATACGTTAAAGTAAAAGTCAATACACATAGTGTAAAGGTGAGCATACAAGTTTAATAGATATAATAGAGTTCGAAATCGTTTACGCATAATCAACTAGTACACAGTGTGAAATGAAGCACGTAAGTTATCGACATGATCCTATCAATACCAATGACTGCGGGTTGACTGCGCAAGGCAGTTTTTAATACATATTCACCACTGTGAACCATGTAATTAATTGTCCTTAACAACCCCTGAGTGAACAAGTGCTGAGTCCAAACTATAGTACTATCGTTGCTAAGGCATGTAGACAGCAATCCATGTGTAAACATAACAAACAAGCATTCATTAAGTAACGTATAACATGCAGTAACGGTTAGCGTTAAAGTATTGCGTAGTGTGTTCGATGTGATTTAGAATAAGTAACGTATGTAACACCCAAAGTGCGTAAAGCAAAAACGGTTCGAGTATACTCACAACGATGGTGGATTGAAGGGAGCGCTAGGGTGAGTTCAGCCTGATCAGAACGATAGCATAAACGATAAGAGATGCGTAAAAAGGTGCGATGTGTCAATGGATAGGACAGCAACCCGATCGGGTGGCCGGTCGATCGGGTGACAATCCGTTCGGATGGACATCCAATTGGGTGACCATTCGATTGGAGAGAAGGATGTGTTTGTGTTTGTGTTTGATGGCTTGTACTTTGAAGTTTTTGTTGTAGCATTTTGAAAACAGAGAAATATCTCTACCCTTCAGGTCGATCGATCGAATGGTGGTTCGATCGGGTGACGATCCGATTGGTGGACACTTAGTGAGAACAAGTTCACAGCACTTTGTCACTCGATCGGATAGCAATCCGATCGGGTGGCAATCCGTTTATCTTGTTCATACATTGAACATGTTGAAAATTGTTTAAGTCCCCAAACGTCACACGATCAGACGGTCACTCGATCGAATGGCAATCCGATCGGGTGGTAATCCGTTTCAACGTTCAGACCCTTTGAATAGTTTGAGAGATAGTTTAAGTATGGAACCAAGTGCAGCTCGATTGGACGGCCGGTCGATCGGGCGGCAATCCGTTTCCGGCGGTCTGATCGTCCTATCACTTGTTTCTGTTTGAAGTGTTGTAGCTTTGAACGAGATGTTTTGACATCTTGCTTGAACAACAGGACCCTTATCTCGTCCCAAGTGACCCGGCCGAACAGGAATCACCCTAGTCCGAACAGTTCACGGTTCGAGTCGGTTGTTCAAGTTTAAACCCGAAATCAACATCTCTCCCGGATAGAATTCAGATCTGGAACTGAGGCATCACTAAGAATGAGTAGAAGATCAGAACAAGCTCCGATTCCATCGGGTTTGAGTGCATTGAGTGTAAAAGAGTTGAAAGAAAGTTAGAAACCACCTTTCAATCCTTTTCACCATGAATATGTTCAGATCTGTGTAAGATCTTTGTTTATTTATGTAGATCCTTCAGATCTAAGTTGTTCTTGGTGGATTGAAGCCAAAACATGAAGTTCATAAGAACATCATGATGACATCATCCTAGAACACCTTGAATCTAGTGATTTCACGGTTAAAAGTTTAGATTTAAAAGATAGAAAGGTGTAGGAGTGCGTATAGATAAAGAAAGTACAAGATTTAGGTGGAAAACTTACAAGAATCGCAAGAAAACGAGAGAAATAGAGGCTGGAGCGAGCTGGTCGAGTGAGAGGCTGTCAACATCAAGTGATGTTGACATATGAGGGGTATTTATAGGGTTTCCCAAAATGGAAAGTGGGGGAAGTGGCTGGTCGATCGGGTGGCAGCTCGATCGGGTGGCAACTCGATCGGTTGGCCACTCGATTGGAGTGATCGGTGCGACTAGTTTTGCGATTTCGATTCGCGTGTAGAGCGTTGTGATGCGATTGAGTTTCTCATTAAATTACTTTTAATCCCAACTACTATATCTAACATACAATCATCATAATTAACTTGCGTTTAGCGTTTGCGATTCGATTGCGATAGCGTTGCCATTGTGTTTCGATTAATCACCACACATAAACATAAATAAACATGCACAAGTAACACATAAAAAGCACACACACATATAACAGTATCCAGAACGCATAATTCGATTTGCGAGTGCGATTGCGATGCGATAAGCGATAAAACATGCGATAAACATCGATTAAGCCTCGATTATTAATAAGTACTCCACATAATGCAACTAACGTAACAACACACATAGACTAACTATGAGTTAGAGAAGTCAAAACAGGAATTGAGCAAGGAGAGACAGATCACAATTAGCAATCTTTTCTTCATTTGACTTCAATCTTGACTTTGACTTTCGAAACACGGGGTGTTACACTTATGACTTGTATCTTTGCATTATGGTAATGGATAAACATCGTGCATGTTTTATTTCATATAGTTTATTTACTTACATCGTATGCTATGAAAACCGATCAAGTCACACTACGCGCTTCTGCCTCTGATGCGGGTGTGACAGCTACCAACGAACTAAACTTGTACCGAACGGTTCATGAACCGTTCAGCGGGAAGTTCGTTTAGTTAAACGAACGGACATGAACAGAGGTTGCATTTGTTCATTTACGTTCGTGAACGTTCGGTACCAAAATTAGGTTATGTTCATTTGGATAATTAGGTTAGTGTATTTTGAGTGGATCTACTTAATGCCTGTGATGAAAGATGCCGATTTTATTCGAAATGTAATATGTGTTAGATTATATTCTTGAACGCTTGTTTGTGTTTGTATGTATTCATTTGTTGAACGTTCGTTGTGTTCGTTTAATGAACGCTTGTTTGTGTTCGTTTGTATTCACTTGTGTTGATGAACGTTCGTTTGTGTTCGGTACCTAAAATTAATAAACGAACACGAACATGTTCATTTCCTTAATGAACGAACACGAACATAAAATGTTCGGTAAGTGTTCATTAACTATTCATGAACACATTATTTCCTTAACAAATGAACACGAATACGGGCTTGTACATGTTCGTTTGGTTCGTTTACAGCCCTACAAGTTGCACTTTACTCCTTTTTAAATTATGTACGATTACGTTTTTGTCCTCTTAATATGTAGGTGAAAGATCTTTTGAGAACAAAATTTAATTTGAGAAGAGAAAGAACAAAGGGTATAATGGTAAAACACTAAATAGTTTATCTCTTCTCCCATTACATTCTATATATATCGATTTTTTTATATATATCCTACACATATTGAAATTCTATCTATATTTATCCTACACATATCGAAATTTGTCCTACATCATAAATTATGTTTGCTTTCAAACAATATATTTTGAAAAAAAAAAAAAAACTATTAGTTTAATGTGTAGTTAGCTAATTTAATGGAATACAATAAATTAATCAATAATGTAAATTTACCTTTATGAGAATACAATAACATTAAATACAAAAATAAATATGTTCATTTTCCATTCTAGTTTTTATTTTTTTAAAAGCAATGGCATTTTGGTTGGTTTATATATGAGTAACTTAGGGGGTGTTTGTTTTTGCTTAAAACATCTGTAAGGAGCCTATGTCTGCAGGCGGGCAGACATAAGGGGTTGAAGACTGTTTGTTTTTTTTTTAAAGAAGATCTGAAAATGGCTTATTTTATCTTAAAATAAAAGCTATAAACCCTTGCTTCAATTGTCTTCACACAACTCCTTCAACACATCTCCAGCTCCCTCTCCTTCCACCCCCCTCTTCTTCTTCTCAATTCCCGGACCACCTCCAATGTCCTCATCATCCACCACAGAAAATCATCTTCATCATTAGACCGCCGCCGGAGACGGCTCCGGCTCTGCCGGTTCTCTCTCTTTCTCTGCCGACGGCTCCGGCTCTGCCGGTTCTCTCTCTTTCTCTGGTCCTTACGCCGCCGTCGGAGACGGCTCCGGCTCTGCCGATTTCTCTCCTCCTTTCCCGATTCCTCTCTCATCAGTCTCTCTCTCTCCTTGTTCTTCAGGGTGTCGGAGTGTGGGAGGGTGTTCGTGAGAAGGAGAGTTGTGAGGGTGTGGCCGGCCGATTAACCAGCTCCGATCAGTCATCGAGAGGAAGAAGCAGGGGTTGAGTTGATGTGAGTTGGATCATGGATATGGTGGATGTTGAATGTGTAGACATTATCAGGTTATAAAACAAACAGTCTTATATTTTCAGCTTGCAGATCTTCAAACTACATCTTCAGTTGCAGATATAAAAACAGATAAAATCAGCTCGCAGACAATTTATGTCTGCAAAAACAAACAGCACCTTATAGATAGACAATGTTAATCTCAAAGACCAAAATGACAAGAAATGAAAACCACAAAGGTTCGTATGCAAAAAAAGCCTAGGGAGAAAAATTGAAATTTTCGTTAAACCACATAAACAAAAGCCATAATCATGATATATTTAACAATTAATTATGTACCGAAACTATTGGTTATAAGTTAATCGAGTAAATTACGATTTTGGCCCATGTGGTTGTATCACTTTTACTCTATTAGCCTAAAAAGGAAACTTTTGTCATTTGTACCCCCAACGTCTCTTTATCTAACTATTTTGGCCCCTACCACTAACACCATCCATAACCTAAGTTAATAAACGGTCACGTGCTCCTCACATGATGGGCAGTTAAGTAATTTCAGCTATCCGACTAAATAAATATAATATATAATATATAAGCACCACCATCACCTCTCTCTCCCCTTCCCTCTCCCTCTCTCTCTGAAGGTTGTTTAAAATTTTGTACAGAACTACAATTCAACTAGATTCCTGAACTAAAATCCAATAAGAACCCTAGTGTCTATCCTCCTAAAATCAACCATGCTTTGTTACTGATGCTACAAATTATATTAGGGCTTTGATTCAGAGTAAATCAACGAATAAAAGGCATACTTAAAATTACATGTATGCAATCGAATAGAAGTAAATGGGTGTCGTCAGCGTTCCGAGTGCTCAGGCGAGTTCTAAGAGTTGTAGAAGGTTTCAGTTGCGAAACTGGAAGTGTAGGTGAGTCAGGGAAAATTCGAAGGAGAGTTATGGGTTTGGGTTTTATAAAATCATTACCGACAGTCGAGTTTTAGAAAGGAGAGTGATTGGCGGATTTTCGGTTCTAAATTAATTAGTCATACAAAACTGTTATGATCTGTAAATCATACATGAATAACTACAGGGTGTACAGATGACACCATCGTCATTCACCAAGATTGGATCCTGGTCGGCAACTGATGTGTTTGATGGTGGTGGGCGGGTGTCGGTGGAGTTTGGAGAGGAAGAATAGTGTTCTTGAGGAGTGTGGTACTCATCAGAGCTTTCTAACAGAGTGATTGTTGCTAGTTCGATATTTGTAAATGAAGATGACTGATTATGGTTCAGTAAGTGGTGGGAAAGATGATGGTTGTAGGTGGTGATGGTGATGGTGGTGGTTTCGAAGAGAGAGAGAGAGAGAGAGAGAGAGAGAGAGAGAGAGAGAGAGAGGTGATTGATGGTGGTTATATATTACTTATTATATTATATTTATTTAGTGGAGTAGCTGAAATTACTTAATTACTAATCATGTGAGGAGCATGTGACCATTTATTAACCTGGGTTATGAATAGTGTTAGCCGCTAAAGCCAAAATAGTTAGATAAAGAGACAGTGGTACAAATGACAAAAATTTCCTTTTTGGACTATTAGAGAAAAAATAATATAACCAGAGGGCAAAAATCATAATTTACTCAAGTTAATCTATCATCTATCCATATACATGGATTCACCTGCTAATAATATTAATAATTTTCAATTATTTGACGATTCATCTAAATCCATATGATCATGGATACATAAATCTATCCATGGTTGGTAGTTTTAGACTGGTAAAAAAGTCTAGTCAGAGTCGCATAAACTCATTCGTTTATCATTAAATTTAATTTTAGTATATATTTCAGAGCCGGTTATGGGCCTGTGCGGGTGGTGCCACCGCATAGGGCCTATAATATCAGAGGGCCCAAAATGTTTAAAAGATATATCTATATTTTGTAGATAAATGAATTGTAGAACTAGTGTACACAAATAACTATTCGGCTCAATGGAAGCGGCACTTGGTTATAGAGATTTGGTTCCGAGTTCGAATCCCACTAGCTATAGTTTTTCTTTTTTTTTTCTTGGGTTGCTCCATGTTTTGTTTGGCCCCATAAAAAGGTGAAAGGCCCCATAAAATTTATTTTTAACCTTAAGCTTGAAATTTTCAAAGCCTCTATTTATTTATAAGTTTTTTTTTCTCATTTAACCATGTACATAAAAAACTTACAAATTTTCTTGTTTAAATTTATAAATTTTCACATTTAAATTTTGGCTTCCTTTGTAAGTTCTTTTTTTCTCATTTAACCATTTATATAGAAAAAGTTTACATGTTTTGTTGTTTAAATTTCTAATTCTTTTTTTCTCATTTAACCATTTACATAAATCATTTAAAGAGCCTAGATTTATGAGCCAAACACGTTAAAGCCCAATTGTTTCGAAGCCCAACTATTTTTGCCAATCAAATTCAGAAGCCCAGCTGCTTTAGTGTGTAATGAATTAATATCAATAAACAAACATAATGAATTAATGAACAGGGCCCACATTTTTTATCTTGCACAGGGCCAAAAAAATTTCTGTAATTTTCGGAGACGGCCCTGATATATTTTTACCAATGGTTGTTTAAGATAGTGTTTAATTAAAAAAAAATAAAAAAACAAGGCATTGCAAAGCAACATTTGCAAAATGTACTTTAATGTCAATAATGTACTTGGTGAAAAGTAATTTATATGGTTGGTCAAGAACCACACACCCACATACACTACACCATGTCTTAAACAAGACTTCCGAACCCTCGTTCTCTCTCAAGGATACCTCTAGACCAAAATAGACCCACTTTGATTACAATTAAGCCTTATGATTTATTTTTCAATATAAACACAAATTCAAAACTTTTAAATATTTAATAATTGGATTTTCACCTAATATAATGACAAAACACACATACATGTGTTTAAGAACGTATGTATACCTCAATGGTTGAACATACAACATATTTAATATTATCAGGCTAAACCAATTACCTTCCATAATTCCTGCACATGATTGGGTTTAACCCTCTCCATTCTGTAAGAAAAATATGAAAAATAAAAGCTAAATTGACAGACATCTGTAAAAGGTATGCAAGGGTCGGGTCAAAACGAGTAGTAACTTTTGATTGATACATCCTGTAAACAATCTATTGATATGAAATGTGGTTACATGCATTTTGGGCTACTTATCTGACCCGTTAAGAGATAAAGCATAACACGTAAATCAACCCTGTTATAAGTAAATGGTCCATGTTGTAATAGTTAAGGCATATTTACCTATCACACAGCAGTTTGGTTGCTACTTTGACCTCTTGAGTCAATTGCAGATTCTGTTGGACCATCACCATCTACATCAAGAGAAGAAGATGCAAATTCTAGAGTTGGATTACGAGATGCAGAAAGAAGGGCCAACTGTCCACTTAACAATCTGTAGATAACATCTTGGTTTATGACTGCTTTCACCATCTCAAGCCGGTGTTGGGAGGTATGTTTCTGATTAAACCTGCCAGGAACCTTTCTACCTGTTTTCTGGCAATCTCCACAAAGATCATAACTTCTTTTTCCCTTGCAATCTTTACACTCATATCTATCTCCAATTATTGGACACATCTGTCACAAAATAAACTATTCACTTAAACTAATAATTAATTTGGTTCACACAACAGCTGTTTTTAGTTAGCAGAAGATAAAATTCTACAAACTGTAAGCCAACTTAATGTGTTGGTAATATTCATAAATTTTCTCTATCTGAGTGTCATTTGTGTTGAGTTCAAAGGTAGTTGATGGTTAATCAAGTTTAAGATAAAACTTTCATTAATGATTCCTAGCCAAATAACTCTCACTGGTTTAAGAGTGTAGTTTTATAATCTCTAATTTCCCAAAGAAAAAAAAAGCGAATGGGTCAAATGGTTGACCAGGTTTGAAAGTCCGCCCAAAGTCCATTGTTAGGGCATCCAGCCTCATACATCGTTTTCATTCTTAATAATGATTGATTTCTAATCATTATTAATAAACTAAATTTATATGTTCATTGTAAAATGAAGAAAAAAGGTTTGCCAGTAGGCCCAATACCTGTGCATGAGGGAGTCTCATGCATCGGGAATGCGTTTTGTTATCCTAATAACCCGTTACCCAACCCATCCTGCTACCTTTATAGCAACCATTCCATAAGGGATTAAAGACAACATATCTTATTTCTAATAAAATCCCAAATATTAACCATAATATATCTTGGTTATATATTAAATTAGAAAATATAGATAAAAAATAAGATGAAATAAATAGTATGTAAAAAGTTATATCCAACTTACATATAACAATTAACTACTGAAAACAAAAATAATATGTTAAATCTTATATGTGTATATATATATAATATAATAAAATACCATACATTTTTGTATTGAAATGTTTTTTAAATAGTAAAAGGCCTTGTCTAGTACACTTTTAAATTTTGCTCAACCTCAAACTTAACTAATAAAAAAGGCCTCAAATTTATTGTTTGCTTTAGGCCCCTGAAAACATTACTAGGAAATTTTATTAATGAAAGATGGCATTAAAGTATAAGTAAAATAAATAAGTTACCCCACACATATCGCAACCATGCCCTGGATGATATTTAGAACCATGAACAGCCCACCATTGAAGAAAATTCTCTCCGGATGGATATGCAAACTCGGAACCTTGCTCATTCACTTCTGATCAACCCAAAGAAAATATTTGCAATTATGCATGCATCACTACTTAAAGAATAACTGAGACGTATGACCTCGATCCCATAAAACATTAAATAAATAAATAACTGTACGATCATGAAAACTCACCTTCGAACAGATTTCTTTTTTGGGAGAGCTGCGTACTGCTTTTTCTAAGCGTGTATTCTGATGGAAATTGTTCCTCCAATACGTAATCAAGCTCCTTGCAGACATTTGGAAATCCACTTGGATGTTGACATTCACAGCTATGACATTTAATCACACCGTCTTCTGGGATGGTGATGCACGCCTCACAGTAAACTAAATAGTAATTAAGAAGTGTAAATAATAATAGTAACTAAAAACTAAGCAAGTGATAGTAAGCATACCGTGCCCACAGTTAAGAGCAACGGGCTGAAATAGCAGTTGCTTGCACGCAGTACAGAGCACGTCAGCAACCGTTACCTGCTTATAACAATATCCACCACCCGATTTCCCATCATTTGATTTATTTTCGTCGGCGGAAGAAGTACTTGCTGTCAAATTATCTTCAGAAGGCTGGTCCACAATGCTTAGTTCTTCATCCAGTGCAAACCCTAACGAGTTTTGTTGTTCATCATCTAAAGAAAGAATTTAAATACTGATTCCATGAAAAACACTATTTGAAAATATAGAGTTTACCAAGTGTCTGTTTTTTCCTTCTATCGTAGGAAATTGGATACATTTTGTTGAGAAAAATGTCTAGCGTCCGACAGATGGCGGGAAAATGACGATAAGGGTGCCTGCATAATGGACAGTGAGATTGACCCCTCTTATCCATGGATTGGTAGCAGCACCAGAGGCAGGTGACATGGCCACAAACTGCAAAATCAACCAAGAACAAACCCACTTGTAAAAATAATAACAATAATACCAAACAACACAACTCACAAAATCCACAAGTGTTGCTACCTAGAACAATGGGTTTGTATAGAAGGTCTCTGCAGCAAGAAAGCGACAAATTTAGTTCGTAAGCATCATCACCAATTATGCAATTAGAAACACCTTACTATCAATAGATATGGCTACAGTTCAATGTTTTGAGCTTATTATTATTATTATTATTATTAGCCCGGGAACCCTTCAATGTTCTCCGTGCTATGTCTTTTTATTATCTCAATATACGAATAATTTCTATTACAAAATAATGAACTTCTTCTTATACACATAACAAACTGAATTCAGCTGATTCCAACAGAATTATCAAAATACATACTATGTGACAAATCCCACATTGTTCTGTTTTGTCCAGATTATAAACTATGGAATTTATAATTTAAACATATGTTTATACATTGTGTTATAATTTAAACGAGTAGCTTACTAGGGCCATAATAAGGATTTAACATGACAAAGGCACTCTTAAGTTAAGGGCGCTCGGGTTAGAGCATTCATTCCTATGAAACAATAAATAAATAAATAAATAAATAAATAAATAAATTTTAATAATATTGCTGTAGGTGATTAGGAGTGGATCTTCCATACAGGAATTGCAAACAACACATTCAATAGAAAACCCTAAACATAATTAAAGAAATTGAATTTCGGAAAAGTAATTACAAGCAAACGGCGCACATAAAATGATCAGAAACCTGCTCCGATTCCTTGCCTTCTTCTTCCATTGCGGATTCAACTCATCATTCCATTCCGCCCAATTTTATTTAATAAACCACCACCACCGCTAATCTAATCTAATATGATTGACTTTCTCTTAGTGGGCTGGGCTCTGAACATGGTGGGCTTTCATAAAGGATCATATAACTTCTTTTTTCCTACCCATCTGTGGTGGTCACCGTCACATAAAATAAAATTAGGGTTGTGCAACGGTTCAGAATTGAACTGAACCGGTTTGAAACTGTTCCGAGACCGTTTAGTTTTAAAAATAAGAATCGGAACCGAACTGTATTTTAACGGTTCCGGTTTGGTTTAGAACCGATTAAACGGTTATTGTGGAAACGGTTCTCGTCGGAATCGGTTGTTAATTAAATCCTAAAATTTACAATTCAATAAAAATCAATCCAATCATTTGCAACATTTAAGTTCAAACCATGCAAAATAATCATTTTAACTAATAACTTTCTAACCTTAATCGGGTCAAACTTCCATGTTCTTAGCGTACCTTGGCCATCATCGGTTTTGTTAAAAACCAAGTTACGTTGATCTCTTTCTTGGTTAGCTGGATTCTTTTCACAGCTTTTATAATGCTTATACGTTGATGATGTCCCGTTTTTACCAAACAATTCTTTTTCACAGTATTTGCATTTTCTTTTTCTATTGTCCTCCTCGTCATAAAATTCATCAAAATGTTTCCAACATTCACCTTTGAGCTTCCTTTTCCTAGTTATCATTCTTATATTCACGGTTTGCGTTTCATCAGTGGTTTCGTTTTCCTCGGTCTCATCATTACTATATACAAAATTTCACGTCGGGCTTAACTACAGTTCCGGTTTCTCGGTATATCTAACCTGCATCTGTCGGTGTTGCACGCGGTCACAGAATCCCATGTTAACCGTGCAACACTGACCCAGTGGATTTAAATGAAAGTCTGTCATGTGAAGAACTGAATCATGCAAGAATTAATATTAATTTGTTCATTGTATGAAGTTGATATATTTTTTAAATTCAAATTTACGTTTACTTATTTGAATCGATTTAGCCGTTTAGAGAGACAGAGCTCTAGATACAAAGAACAAAGAGAGAGAGCCGGCTATGAATCTGGCAACCCTTGCGGAGTTTCTGTGACACCCGGCTTTTCAGGCCGTACCGTACAACTGTAACACGTGTTGTGAATAGATAAAAGACTGTATTTGACTGATTATGATGTTTATATGTGAAATTTAATGAGTTGATAAATTTAAACCTTGGTAAAAATTATGTTGGCAACGATAAGATAAACGCTTATCGCGTAACGGTTAAAATGCGAAACGAACGTCCGTGACCACCCGATCAGTGTTAAAATCCTAAAAATAGTCTGTTATGATTAGAATAGTAATTGTAATCATATTCGTGAGGAAAAATAAATTAAAACGCTAAGAAACTCTATTTTTCGAGTTTGAGCGCGTACCGCGCGATACTACTCGCATTAGACAAAATACCGTCAACACAGCTAGTCAAGGCAACTGGTAATTATTTCAGTGATAATTTTGTGTGATTATTTTTATAAAATGATAAAAATAAATAAAAACGCTTAAATTCCTATTTTTGCGATTATAAGCGCATACCGCGCAGCACAGCGCATACTGCCAAATACCGGCAACATAGCCAGACTAGGCAAACAAAATATTGTTCAGTAAAATTTTGGTGAGTTTATTTTTATAGAGCGTTAAAAATAATTTAAAACGCACTAAAATGGGTTAAAACGCTAGATAAAATACCCGGTAACGGGTTAAATACCAGTTTTTACAAAATATTACATATGTATATGTATATATATATATACGGTATGTGTGTGTATAAGAGATATGTGGCAGCCATAGAAATATGTTTACACTCTCTCTCCTCCATGTGTTGGTTCTAGGGAGTGTGCATGATGATTACACGTTTTCCAATTCTTCCATAAGTATTACAATTCCAAGAAATACACTTCAAACATTCAACTTCATCTCTCTCACTAAACAAAGCTGGCAGAACACCCCTATAACCAGCCATATTTCAAAAATTCCAACTTGTTTTTGAAGATTAAAGTTCATTCCAAGAAGGTTTCTAGGTGTTTTGAAGATCCGAAAGTGTTTTCTTGATGAAACAAGCTTCCAACCATCAAAAATCTTGTTAAAACCCAATAAAAACTTGAAAGGTGTAAACTTATTTTCAAAATTACATTTTTGATTTTTAGTGATGATAAAGATGATGGAAAGTTTCTCTTAAACTTGGAATTAAACATGAACTTGAAAATGATAAAGGATGAGACTTTAAACAAAATGGAAATGGGTGTGTATGTATATGCATGTATGGCCGAAAGTTTATGAGTGTGTGTAGGTGATTGTGTTTTGATTTTTTGATTGAAAGATTCTTGAATAACATGATACAAGAATTAAGAGTGTCATAAAAGAATGTTCAAAAAGTGTTTCATGATTTAAAAGGGATTTGATGAAAAGTGAAATTTTGGAAGTTCATGTGGGTATATATATTTTTTGTGTATATGCATGTATATGTGTATGCATGCATGTAATTTTTGGTCATATACTCATAAATGTAAGAATGTTTCCATTTATTTATGAATAATTAGATAATCATGATGATGTATGTTATGTTTTGTAAGAAGATAGAGTTAATGTGTTTTTGGATATAATTAAATCATAAGTGATGATAATAATGTGCATGAGTGCATTAGATGCACATATGTGAACTTACATGATGATGTGAAGGCATGAAATGATCATATGAGTATGATTTAATAAAAATTAGTTTTAATCAGATTATAAACAATAAAATAAAGTTATTTTGCAGTGTTTAGTGACATATAACTTTGTCATAATGTTTACTAGCTTTGCATGTTGTACTTGGTGCATTAGAAGTTGTAAAATACGTGAAATCGCATGATTTATGTGACTTACACAAAAACTGCACTAATCTAATTATAACCACTATTTAAATCAGTAAATAATATGTACTGTGTTAAAATATCAAGTCATTCCGAGTTGGGATGATTATAGTAACGTTTAACGCAAAACTATGCATTAAAACGGTCAAAAATCGGCTTTTCGAATGATTTTTATAAAACTAATTTAGATCAGTAAGTAAACTGATATTTTTAGTTTAAAAATAAGTATTTTAACTAATTTCAAGTTTGCTTGGTGTTTGGTTAGTCATATGTGACTTTCGACGCCCGAAAACGTTACCGAATCGCTAAAATACGCATTTTTCCGATGAACACTAGTAAAGGTAAATTTTGGGTAAACCTTATGTGTTAAGATGTGTTATGTGATTTAAACATGTGAAAGTGAAAATATGTTAAGCTTTAACATGATATTGGAAATTTAGATTATGCATGTATACTTGTGCTTTTTGTGCGGTAGAAACGGTAAAAATCGCGTTAAATGTGTAACTTGTTTGTCAAGCATGAAAATTGGAACATATAAGATAATTTATGTATACTTGCCTTAAAAATGACAAAATAGATAAGTTAACAAGATTACGCGTGTTTCGATAATAATTTATGTGAACGTTTATGTATATATATTACGACGCGCAAATCATAGATATATTATATATAAACGGGAGTGTTAATGGATTTACATGATAACGGTCACCAATAAAATCGTTCAAGTCACAAAAATATTGAAAATATACATATATATGGACTCATATATATATATATTAACGTGCCAACATAATCAAAAACGAAGATTTTTCGAGAA
The DNA here is from genome assembly GCF_002127325.2 of Helianthus annuus. Classification (NCBI taxonomy): domain Eukaryota; kingdom Viridiplantae; phylum Streptophyta; class Magnoliopsida; order Asterales; family Asteraceae; genus Helianthus; species Helianthus annuus. Next base: position 105,454,653 of record NC_035443.2, read on the forward strand.
AATCTCAAAGTTATGTGAAAATTCTAAGAAAAAAGAGAAACTTAGGATTTTTGTGATATATTGATTTATAAATCGTTCCTACATATAATAGGACGTGTAGAAATCAAACTGTGGGATTGCGCTATTTAAAAATACGCACCTAAAGGTGAGTGTCACTAAACCCATCTTTTACTGCTTTGTATATATTTTGAGACGCCAAAAAGGGTTTAATAATGTTTTTGAATTAAAACATACCTTTTAATATAAATCATATATTTTCGTTGAAAATATATGAAGTTTGATAAATCATACATTTCGAGGTAAAACGTTTTTGATGAATATATGTTTTCGGGGGAAAACAATGGTGTGGTTGGAACGAATATTGCTTGGTCTCAAGAGAGTAAGTAGCAACATAGGCTTACATTTTGGTGGGGATTTCAGGGGATTCGTACAACATCATATATTAAATTTGTCATATTAGTAGGATATATATATTGTACATGAGACAGATATCATGTATGTTCTCAATATGGACCCTGCGCCAATGATGTCGTTTAATCGATTAAGTATTGTACGCGATGAATTGTTGGTAGATCTATCGGGTTGACAACCCCTTCGTGACCGGTCACCCCGTGTCAAGTCAAACGACGAATTTAAATTCTGGTTATTGTCTAGCATTGATTATCCCTGCATGGTAAATATATAGTTTGTATTGTCTAGCTAACATACGAGTCTGAATGTTGACGCTATGAATTTAATATACAAAACTTGGGAAAATGCCTTAATGTCGGGTTTTTGAACTTACGACGGATGACCCATGGATTTTATTAAGGAAATAAATGGACTTTCTAAAAATTATATGGATGTTTTACAATAAACACATAATTAGAAAGTTTTCCTTAGGATCAAATTGTTTAAATTTGAATATGTGAACTCACATTCCTTTGTGTTGACACTTGATTTTAAACGTGTTCTACAGGTACTTGCGTTCGGCTTCGGGAATTATGGCGTATCTTGTGTTGGTCGATGCATGTTTTGTCACTTAAAATGTTGGACTGACTTTTAAACTTTCTGGGACAATGTAATAAGATCCGTGAGGATCAAAGACAACTTTATCATGTCATGGTTATATCGTGTTTTGGGACGTTAAGTTAAAAATCTATGTTTAAAATAAGTAATATTGTCCAACAATATAATGCATCGAACATCAAGATAGAAATGGGCACCAACTTCCGTCACCACTACGTTTTAAATTCCGCTGTGACGTTTTTGGGTGTGACAGAAGTTGGTATCAGAGCCAATGGTTGTCAACCGAAGAATTTTGAGATTTAAAGTCCAAAATTTGCGAAGCCAAGATTTTTAAATAAACAAGGAAAATATTATCATGTATGAAAACCATTATGTGTTTATGTGCATACGTGATTTTCTGTTTATTTGGGCCTTATGTGTTACTATTCATATTGATCACACACTTACTTGTACAGTTACATATGTGTCATAGATGTCGCACGAGCACGAGGTCATCGAGATCCCCGACTCAGGTAGCGAGCTAGATTTCGAGACTTCACCCAGATCCATTCTACCAGAAATACCTATCAAGACCCCACAGATGGTTGGTATGGCTGAGTTTGCTTCATCTTTCCACGTCGACCCTGCTGCTTTTGCCAGCCAGGCAGACCCCCGATACGCTTTCACTAGCAACGGGTGGATTGATGACAACGATGACGCTCCTCTCTCGATTCATGAGACGGGACAATCATCTGGCACAGTACCAGTTATCGATGACGTGATCAGAGGTGTCCCTGTTGTCATACCCCCAAAATACCACAAGCGGAAACTCCCGCGAGGTGGGTGTGACGTACAGGATCTAGCCACTAATCACATTGAACCATAAATAAAATAGAACCTTCCATTAAATAAAATAGTATAATTCCAACACAGGTTTAGATAGTCAACATGTTCAGCGGAAGCATAATAGTTTATTCAATAAGTTTAAATAAGATGTTCAAAGGCAAAGCAATGTCAAGGAGCGTTCCATTTGCCACAACCCATGACCACTCAAACTTCCCAGACAACAAGTCCCATGACAGTGTACCTAAGGGCCTGCAAGCATGCAGAAAAGTGTATCAGCGAAAGCTGGCGAGTTCATAGTGTTTTAACCATTTGTTACCCAGTAATGATTTATGTTATGCTGATAATAACTCGATACCGTAGATGGCTCCTTTTTGCCATTCTCCAATGCTCTATCAAACATTGGTCATGATTTTAAAGTTATTAGTTCACGCCTGTCCTATCCAGGTACGTCGTGAGGGTGCCAAACCTAATAGTGCTATCAACTAATAACCCTGTTGCCCTACAAGCAACTAGTTCGGTAGTATGATGGGACTTAAGTGATAGAAAGTGAGTGTATCATCCAACATAAACATTTATCCCCTACAGGGATATGGGTTTGTGAAAACTGCCTCATATCCCCCACAAGGGTATGGGTTTATGAAAATCCGTTTATTTGTTTGCCTGTTTGATTGTCCCCACTGGACGCATGCTTGTGTTGAGAGAAGTGAACTCACCTTAGATTAGCTTGGCCGATAAACAAAAGGTCACTTGAGCTATTTGTGGTCAACCACGTCCTAACATGGTTACCATACAAGTCAGGTCTAGGTTCAGGTAATGCACGTAGGTTTACACATAAAGTAGCAAGTTACGTACACACAACGATCATGGCATACACATAGAAACATGTTAAAAATATCGATCAAGTATACACATAAGCCCAAATTGTGCGATTAAAGTGATTGGGCCGTTGCGGTTGTGCGAGCCCAATCACTTTGTGCGATTTAGAAGAATAAGCCCAATAATTTTCCGACCCAACGTGTTGTGCGATCAACACAAACTTGTGTGATCCACAACAGGTTGTGCGATCCAACATATCCCGGCCCAATAAAACATGCAGTCAAATAATATGTGCGGCCCAAAAGTATTAAACAAGGAAACTTCTTGTGCGGCCCAATATATTGTGCGATCAGCACAGTCTTGTGCGATCCACAATATATTGTGCCGTCATGCATAAGCAGACAGTACCATGTGCTTACACAGTTGTACTTCATGCATTCCTATCTTGTTCGACTAACTTGTGGGGTCCAAGAGCTTGTGAGTTCAGCTCTTGTGCGATCAGACCATGTACGATCTGATCTTGTGCGACTGAGGACATGTGCGATCAGTTACATACTTCCTAAAATCATGCGATCAGTTACCTTGTTTCCATTTATTTTGCAAGACTAATTCTAACAGTTTCCAATTTTTACATTGATCGATCAATCAAGGGTTTTTAATTAATTCCTTTGAACACTAATTATTACTTAATCATAAACATATCAGATCAAACGGTTTAACTTTCTTAGATTCCTATGAACATCAATAATGATTAAATCATGTATAACCACTAACCATACATCAACCGAATCATTCATTCATATCCCAACTATCATCCGATTCGGTTTTGCGAACAATCAAAACAACCCTATTATGTAGTTCTAGTTAATCATTCATCATCACAACACCAAAATTATATCAAACATTAAATTAATCATACACATATACCGGATTCCTATGATTAAATCTTCTAGCATGAACCCTAGTTTTTCATATAATTCATAACATCAAGATCATAACAATCAATCATGGAAACTAACAAAAGTATAATACTAACCTGAAGTGTGTGCAATATGACAAGCTTGATCAAGATGGGAGGCTTCGGTTGAGGGAGATGTTGCCGTCAAACAAAAGAGAGAAGAAGAGGACTTTAGGGGTTGCTAAACTTTATGTGTTTTGATAAAGTGTAGGATTTATACTACACCCTTGGTGTTATGCGAAAATAATAGGGGCCGACCCATCCCGGGCTGCCCTTTGGGTCATGCATACGAACAAGAGTTGGGTCGAGAGAAAAGGAGTGTGCGATCGAGGTGTGCGGCCCAAAAGGGTTTATGCGATCGGGTTCCTATTGTGCGACTAAGCATACATACACTCATTACACACACATAACACATAACATAATAAAACATATCATTTCATTAAAATCAGCATATCACGTAATCACATGATGTTCATATTGGTTACATCACGGTACAACGAAAGGTTCTGAAATACAAGTTGTCACATCATCCCCAAGTTGAAAGAAATTTCATCCCGAAATTTGATAAGCAGTATCAGAGGAGTGAAGTGATATCAAGGTAGGTAAGTCAAGATGGCTGTGGATTTTTCTCGGGTGCCACATCATCCCCAACTTGAAAGGGAATTTCGTCGCGAAATTCACAAGTTGCATCAGGATTAGATTGGTCAGTTGGGAATAGTTGAGGATACTTGAGCTTCATCTGATCTTCACGTTCCCACGTGAACTCCGGTCCATGCCTTGAGTTCCACGAACTCTAATGATTAGAATTCGACTGTGTTTACGGACTTTGACTTCCCGGTCCATAATTTTGATGGGTTATTCGACAAACTGCAATTTGTCGTCGATTTTCAGTTCTTGGAATGGTACTACAAGTGTTTCATCGGACAAACACTTCTTTAGTTGCGAAACATGGAAGACATCGTGAACGTTACCCAACTCAGCAGGTAACTCGAGCTTGTAGGCTACTTTACCAATTCGTTCCAGAATTTTAAATGGCCCAACATAACGTGGATTAAGTTTACCGCGCTTTCCAAAGCGTACCACACCCTTCCAGGGTGAGACTTTCAACATAACGCGATCGCCTATAGCGAACTCCAAGGGCTTCCTATGCTTGTCAGCGTAGCTTTTCTGACGGTCACGTGCCACCGCCATACGATTCCTGATCTGGACAATCTTCTCAGAAGTTTCAAGCACAAGTTCCGGACATGTGATTTGGCTGTCACCCACTTTAGCCCAACAGAGAGGAGATCGACATTTCCGTCCGTATAGAGCCTCGAACGGAGCTGCCTGTATAATGGTATGGTAACTGTTATTGTAGGAAAACTCCACCAAGGGCAAGTGTCTCTCCCAACCTTTACCAAAATCGATAACACATGCCCGCAGCATGTCTTCTAACGTCTGGATGGTTCGCTCACTCTGACCATCCGTTTGAGGGTGATAGGCAGTGCTCATGCCAAGACGTGAGCCAAATGATTTGTGCATCGGTTGCCACAAATCAGATATGAAACGCGGATCACGATTAGAGATAATGGATGTTGGCACTCCGTGCCTGGAAACCACTTCCTTCAGATAGATAGCAGCCAGCTGTGAAAACTTGTTAGTTTCCTTGATTGGAGGAAATGCACTGATTTCGTGAGACGGTCGACGATCACCCAAATGGTATCATTTCCATTTTGAGTTCTTGGTAAGCCAGTGACAAAATCCATAGCAATTTCCTCTCATTTCCACATGGGTATTTCTGGTTGCTAAAGCAAACCGGAGGGTTTCTGGTATTCCACCTTGACTTTCGCGCAAGTCAAACATTTACTCACATACGTTGCAATGTGGGCTTTCATCTTCGGCCACCAGTACAAGACTTTTAGATCCTGATACATCTTATCAGAACCCGGGTGAACAGAGTATCGAGAATTGTGCGCTTCTTCCATCACGAGCTCTCAAAGTTTACCATACAAAGGAACCCATATCCGTTCCATAAAATAATAAATGCCGTCAGATCTCTCTACGAGTCGTTTCTCCATGCCCCGCAAATATTCAGCTTCCAGGTTTTCTTCCTTCAACGCTTTAGTCTGAGCAGAACGGATTTCATCAGGTAAATTAGAGTGGATAGTGAGCTGCAAAGCTCGAACATGTCACACCCCGACCACGTAGGACAACAAACCGTGGCGGAAACGTCAGGGAGTCTTGTAACAGAAGCTATTGTTTCACAACCATGGATACAAAAAAGTGTTTCGTTTTATTGATAAAATTAAGCATTAACATTGTCTTAACATAGAACAAACAAGTTTTATATTGTCTATCATAGTTATTATGTCACTAAGGCCTTGTCCGGATCCTATGTGACGCATGCATCCTAGAAATCGATCAAGCATCAACACCTGAAACATATGTAAAAACTTAGTCAGCAAAGAAATGCTGGCGAGTACATAGGTTTTATAAGAGTAACAGAAATCATGGCTCGTTTATATGTTGCAGTACTTTATTAGACTACAAGAGTCAAAGTACAAACCTTGTTTTGAAAAATGTATTGCAACATAGTTAACCAACTCAAATCAAGTTGATTATAGTTTATAAAATCTCGTAGCCATGCTTCTTAACCCCAAAAACATTTGTTTTAGAAAACCAACTTGCAAAATATCTTGTAAAAGCTCGTTAAAACTCGTATAGTTTATATCTCTTAGAAAAACATCGTTGTGTGACATCGTTTCAAAATCGTTTACCCAAGTGAACTAAATAACGCCACGATATGTAATATGATGAAAACACTTATATATAAGAAGTACCAGCGGCGTATCTACCATGTTTTCACCATATTACCCCCGCCTCGTTATCTATACACTTAACAAAAAAAAAAAAACAATCGTTTATCGAAATCGTTTAACATTGTTTCCATATCGTTTCCAATTCGTTCCCAAATCGTTCCCATATCGTTCCCAAATCGTTCTTATATCGTTCCCAAATCGTTTACTCGTTTAGATCGTTTAAATCGTCCTCGTTTTAATTGTGAAAACTTATTTATGGTTGTCTCGTTAATAACATTCAAACCTTTGTGACTCGTCCATCGTTCAACTCGTTCTCGTATTAACAAACCACCAAAGGGTAAGTTAACAAACATCATATTCAGTCACTACCCACAACCCCCACACATAACCATAGGTGTAGTAAAGTAACGGGATTTGTCAGATCCTGTGGTACCATAACCTAATACTGGTCGGCTTGATCAATGCTAATGAATGTCATTCGTTATGTAACTACAACCAACAAGTTCGTTCACTTTATCGAAATCGTTCTTAGTTTAGTAAAAATCGTTTGAAATCCTCGTTTAAACTTTGAAAACATTTCGTACATGTGAATCACCCCAAAACATTTAAAAACAGTAAAATAGGGGAACTATGTACTCACATGTAGTGCAAAGTATCCTCGATCAAATAGAACTTCAACAAACTCGAGCAAACCAGAGAAATCAAGTAGCTCCTAGCAATCGAACCACTAGTTAAACAATAGACGCCTAAATCGGGAGATCGGATAGAATGAGGTCTTGTAAACCAAATGAGTGTTGGAACTCATGTGATATGGTTTAACAAAGCCTACATCCTAAATCGGAACCTAACCTAAGTGCTTTCGACCCATCGCGACCCATTAAGGTAGCTTACGCTACTTTAACGCGTCGTGCACGCAAAAGTGCGTTCGAGACGTCTAACTAGTCCTATGACAAGTATTATATGCCCATACATGTTTAATTATGTTACATAATTAGTTACGTGTCAAAAGTTTAGGTTACATATGCTTAATTACCAATTATGTATGAAAAGGGTATTTTGGTAATTTACCAAAGGCATATAACTACCAATCATGCGACTAATTAAACCTAAGTGACCATAAGGTATAACCTCGAAAGGTTATTCCCTATGCTACTATGGTCACTAAACATGTTTGGTCGGATCCTAATGATCAACCAAACGGGTCGTGTTCGAAAGTCTAAGCGGGTGTTTAGTCTGCTTGACTTACGACTCTACACAAGCACTAAACTAACAAGTGACGAGCTAAACATGTCGAAACATGTTTAGTTAAGTTAGAAAACAAGTTTTGATATCAAAATAAACGGTTTTGATATCCTAGAGTAGTTTGGTTACAAAATACGCGAGAAAACGCATTTTGGCCGAAACTACGACTCGTCACTGAGCCTAGATAACGTGGTAATCAGTAGGTATAGTCACTAGGGACTATAACCATCATGATTACGCTCACGTTATGAAGTTCAAACGAACTTCGCGTTGACCATAAACTGGTCAAAGCAGAAAGTCAAACACAGTTTGACTTTTACGATAGAAATGAACGAAAAGAACGAAGGAATACTTACAAAAGGTCCCCGCAAGCTTTGACCCGATTCACTCTCAGGTAGGAAGCAATTACTTCCACTTAGAGAGCAAGAATCAGATCAAATGTGAGGAAACCAAGTGAAAGCAAGTGGGTATTTATAGATTTTCAAGAGCCGTTAGGATCGTTTCTCGAAGATTGAGCTTTGATCTCATCCGTACAAGTGGGCACATGGTATTAGGATACCATGGGCTCTCAAAAACCATCAAAATTGGCCCATAGAATGATCAAAACCATATCCAAAAACCCTGCAAACCAGCTGCTGTTTCAAAAACTGGTTTTCTGTTACTGGGCAACTCACGCGGCCCACGTCAGCATATAGACAAAACTCAGGCGGGCCGCCTGGCCTTGTCTGATCTGCACAACTTTCAGAAATGGCAGTTTTAGTCCCTGAACTTGCAAAACATGCATTTCGGCCCATTTTGACACGTTTAAGCCCCGTTAACCTCATTTCAAGGCTCTAAAATGAAGTTAAAGTATAGGGAACTCAAAACATGCTCAAAAATATCTCGGATGTCGGTTCGTTTGGTCGTACGGTTGCGTTATTCGCTTAATTACGACGGAAGTCGTAACAAACGCAAAAACGATCCAAATTAAGCGACGAATGGAATTTTATCATGCCAAACACTAAAATAAAATATTTTAATGTTTACATAAATTTTTGGATGTCCAGATATATTCAGAACGTAAGATATGCGCGAAAATGCAAACTATTGCACTTTTTGACGCTTTTAGTCCCTATTGATCAATAAAGTTTATTCTAGCATACCGAACCCCTCAAAGCCTATTTCTAAGCTATGTAAAGGTTATTTAGGGTATGTTTAACTTATGATCAAGTTCCGGAGTGTTCGTTACTATACAAATCGGTATAGTTTTGCAATTTGACATAAATAGTCCCTGTGATCGAACAAGGTTGATTTTAACACACCGAACCATCCAAAACTTATTTCTAAGTTATGTGGAGGTTATTTGAGGTATGTTAAGCCTATTTCACTATTCCAGAGTGTTTGTTGCATTAAACTGGTTATATTTACGCATTAGTGCGCGTATAACCTTCCAGAAAGCGATTTAGAGCTTGAAATTGGAATCGAATCGAATTGTAAAAATCACCAAACACAAATACACACATAATACATCAAAACACATATAATAACACCAAAGCACATTGTTTTATTAATAATCAACATTGTTTTACATCGTACAGAGATTACAGAGCACAGTTGTCACAGTCTCCCCTACTTCAGGAAATTTCGTCCCGAAATTTTAACTAGAAGAAGCTTGTGAAAACAATTGCGGATATTTGGTCATCATTTGATCCTTACGTTCCCAAGTAAATTATGGGCCACGTTTGGACTCCCAACGAAATTTTACCAAATGAATCCGTTTGTTCTTCAACTGCTTGAATGTACGGTCCACTATCTCCACGGGTTTCTCGACAAAGTGCATTGTTTCATCGATTTGGATCTCGTCGAGAGGTATGTGAAGATCAGCGTCAGCTAAACACTTTCGCAGATTGCACACGTGAAAAGTCGGATGAATATTTCCAAGCTCTGGAGGTAGCTCTAGTCGATAGGCAACCTTCCCAATTCTTTCCACAATCTTAAATGGTCCCACATATCGAAGTGCAAGTTTTCCTTTCTTTCCAAATCTCACCACTCCTTTCCAAGGTGAAACCTTGAGTAGGACACGGTCTCCGACTTGAAATTCCAAGGGCTTGCGTCGCATATCCGCATAACTCTTTTGACGGCTTCGAGCTGTCACAAGATTATCGCGGATTTTCTTGATTTTATCTGTTGTTTCCAGAACGAGCTCAGGTCCAGTAAGCTGAGCTTCACCGGTCTCGTTCCAACAGACAGGTGAACGACATTTTCGACCGTAGAGAGCTTCGAATGGTGCCATATTGATGCTAGCATGATAACTATTGTTGTAAGAGAACTCGATCATTGGCAGATGAGAATCCCAATTTCCACCAAAGTCTATCACGCATGCTCTAAGCATATCCTCCAAAGTTTGAATCGTCCTTTCAGATTGACCATCTGTTTGGGGATGATAAGCAGTGCTTAGATTTTGTTGGGTTCCCATAGCAGATTGCATGGTCTTCCAGAAATGAGATGAAAATCGAGCATCACGATCAGAAATGATATCCAAAGGAACACCATGTCGTGAAACAATTTCATCAACATAAATCTTTGCAAGTTTATCAGCAGATAGGTCCTCGCGAATCGGGAGAAAATGAGCTGACTTCGTTAATCGATCCATAACAACCCAAATAGCATCATGACCTTTAGATGTACGCGGTAATTTAGTGATGAGATCCATTGTAAGGCTCTCCCACTTCCAAACCGGTATCTCTGGTTGTACAAGCAAACCAGAAGGTCGTTGATGTTCAGCCTTGACTTTAAGACAAGTTAGGCATTTCGATACATACAAGGCAACATTTTTCTTCATACCAGGCCACCAGAACTTAGTACGAAGATCTTTGTACATCTTATCAGCACCAGGATGGATAGAATATCGAGACTTGTGAGATTCATCCATCACTAGGGCGCGAAGATCATCTTGTTTCGGGACCCACAAACGATCCTTGAAATAAAGTAAACCATCGCCTTTTGCTTCGAGTTTAAGCTCAAGCTGATGTGGTAATTCCATACCCATCAAATTTTGTGAGACACAAGATTGCTAAGCTTGAAGAACACGAGTTTGAATATCAGATAGTGTTTGAACAGAATGAAGCTTGACTAGCTCTTTTCGACTAAGCGCATCGGCCACGACATTCGCCTTACTAGGGTGGTAGCGAATCTCGCAATCGTAATCGTTCAAGAGTTCAACCCAACGTCGTTGCCTCATGTTCAGCTCTTTCTGATTAAGAATATGCTGGAGACTTTTGTGGTCTGTGAAAACCACACACTTTGTGCCATAGAGGTAATGTCTCCAGATTTTAAGTGCGAAAACCACAGCTCCTAACTCAAGATCATGAGTCGTATAGTTCTTCCCGTGGATTTTCAGCTGTCTAGATGCATATGCAATAACTTTACCTCGTTGCATGAGGACGCAACCAAGGCCTAAGTTGGATGCATCGCAATAGACAACGAAATCATCGTTTCCCTCGGGCAGAGATAGAACAGGAGCATTACATAACTTCCGCTTCAGTGTTTGGAATGCTTCTTCTTGTTTGGGTCCCCACTCAAAAGGTTTATTCTTCTGAGTCAAAGCAGTGAGTGGAACCGCAATCTTTGAGAAGTTTGAAATGAATCGACGATAATAACCAGCAAGACCAAGAAAAGATCGAATCTCTGTAGGTGTCGTTGGCGTACTCCAATCCTTAATAGCAACAATCTTGGATGGATCCACATGAATACCCTGCTCGTTGACTATATGACCCAGAAACTGAACTTCTTTAAGCCAGAATTCACACTTGGAGAATTTAGCGAAAAGTTGTTCCTTCTTAAGGAGTTCCAACGTTAAGCGAAGGTGTTGCTCGTGATCGGCTCGAGTCTTCGAATAAATGAGAATATCGTCGATGAACACAATAATGAACTTGTCTAAATAAGGTTTACAGACCCTATTCATTAAGTCCATAAAGATAGCTGGAGCATTTGTCAAGCCAAAAGGCATGACTGTGAACTCGTAATGCCCATATCTCGTGCGGAAAGCAGTTTTGGGAATATCTTCTTCGAAAACACGAAGTTGATGATACCCAGAACGCAAATCGATCTTAGAAAAACATGAAGCACCTTGTAGCTGGTCAAAGAGATCATCAATTCGAGGTAGGGGATATCGATTCTTGATGGTAAGCTTGTTAAGCTCACGATAATCGATACACATTTGGAAAGACCCATCTTTCTTTTTCACGAAGAGGACTGGAGCTCCCCAAGGTGAAAAGCTCGGACGAATGAATCCTTTATCAGATAACTCTTGAAGCTGTTTCGATAACTCTTGCATCTCTGAAGGTGCAAGACGATAAGGTGCTTTCGCAATCGAGTTGGCATTGGGTACAAGGTCGATATGAAACTCCACTTGACGAACCGGAGGCAAACCAGGCAGTTCATCAGGAAACACCTCTGGATAATCCCGAACAATCGGAATATCCTGAATACTCTTACTCTTGTCTTTCTCCTCGGTGACATGTGCTAGAAAAGCAACATATCCTTTTCTCAAATAACTCTGGGCCTTTGTACACGACATAAGCTTCAAACCACCAGATGGCTTCTCGCCACGAACTTCCAAAACATCGCCAGACGGAAGAGGAATACAAAAAATCTTATCAAAACAAACCACCTCAGCGTGGTGTTTGGTTAACCAATCCATTCCAACGATAATGTCGAAGCTCCCAAGTTGCATTGGCGTGAGGTCAATAGGAAAAAGATGGTTATCAAGGTTCAACTGACAATCACGAATAACAGAATCGAGAACAAGAGGTTTACCAGTAGCAACTTCGACAGACAAGGGTTTCCTCAATTTAGTTCTAGGTATCGCAAGCAAAGGCTCAAAAGATAACGAAACAAAACTTTTATCGGCACCAGAATCAAAAAGAATAGATGCGGGTCGATTGTTGACAAGAAACGTACCATTGACAACCTCGTTGTCAGCCCTCGCTTCGTTTGCATTCAAATTGTATGCTCGCCCTCGAGCAGGATTCACGTTGATGTTCGTATTCGGATTCGCATTAGCATTTGCCAGCCTCGGACAATTGTTGCGGAAGTGGCCAAACTCTCCACAATTAAAACATGAACCTGGTGGGAATCTAGCAGCATTCCCTTGTGCCGGAGCTTGAACCTGGGCAACCTGATTTTGTCCTGAACGACAAACATTGGCTAAATGCCCAAGTCTACCACACGTCGTGCATTGCTTACAAGCTTGCTGTGCAACATGATGACCGTTGCAGCGAGCACAATGAGGTGCGGTACCGGCATACGCCTTTTTCGCAGGAGGTTGAGCTGGTGTGTTCTGTTCAGTCTGTGTCGTAACAGCAAAGTTTTGTGCACCCTTTCGCTTCCTTGATTTCTTCGACGACTCACCTTCTTTACCTTTACCCTTCTTCTTGTCTTTCGCAGAATCAGACGATTTCTTCTTGTCACCCTTGCGGGTGAGTTTACCCTTCCTGACTTGGGATTCAGTTAGGGTAGCAGATAACTCGATCGCTTGACGAAGGGTAGTAGGTTTAACAGCGGTCACAATATCCAGCATAGAATCGGGTAGACCATCGATATATCTTTCGATTGCTTTGTCTGGTGGGGTAACCATGGTGGGACACAATAGACTGAGTTCCTCAAAGTGATCCGTGTACGCACGGTGCTCAGCCCCATCTTGTTTTAAATTGTCAAACTCTCGCTCCAAAGTTCGAATCTCGTGACGGGGACAGAACTCTCTCATCATGAGAGCCCGAAGCTCATCCCATGTTTGTGCCAATGCCACTTCGGCACCCCTATCGCGCATAATACCATTCCACCAGGTAAGCGCTCGCTTCCAAACACGCTTGAAGCAAATTCAACCTTACGTGCATTCGGACACTGCACATGCCTGAATGTGTTCTCAATACTCTCGAACCACTGTAGGAGCACAGTTGCTCCTTGCGACCCAGGAAACTTTAGAGGTTTAGCAGAATTGAAGTTCTTGAAATTACACTGCGCATTGTTGTTGTTATTATTGTTGTATATCTCGTGAACTTGAGTTACAACACCGGGAAGCACAGCAGCCACTTGCTGAGAGACCAGGGCTGCGATTTCTTCAATGGTGAAAGACTGTGCTTCACGTCGTGGAGGCATTGTCTAACAAGGAAATATGAGAAACGAGTAAGGTTGATAATTAGGAAAAGCAAAAGATGTATCGACAAAACACAAGGAAGGCGATAATTTGTCCGTTACCTCAAACAAACAAACGACACGCAGTGACTAATCAAAGTAAATGAATCAAAATAATGCATCGCGAAGACATGCTCGCCTATAAGTGAACACTCACCCCAAGAGTTCCCAGGTAAGAGTGACTGGTCCGATTATGTGGATTTGTACGAACACTCTAGCCTTAGACAGAAAACTCAGGGTACAGGCATTCACTCTTCCAGTTTGCACGTGTTCACATTATTTTAACCCAAACTTTGACGAGATTTTGAAAATTCAAAAGGCACTAAGCCAAATATGAATCAAACTGGAAGGGCTTAAAACCATAAAACAGAGGGTTCAAAACCTAGTAATCAATCATCCTAGAACGGATGATTAATTTTCGAAGCAGATTCGGATTTGTGTTCTCGTTGTGGTTATCACCTAAGGATAGGTGACGGTTTTGTTTTAAAATCTAAACACAAGTAAACTTGTGTTAGGGTCCTAAAGTTATAGTCTAGGTCAAAGCATTACTAACAACCTAATTCCCTATAACCATTGGCTCTGATACCAACTTCTTCTGTCACACCCCGACCACGTAGGACAACAAACCGTGGCGGAAACGTCGGGGAGTGTTGTAACAGAAGCTATTGTTTCACAACCATGGATATAAAAAAGTGTTTCGTTTTATTGATAAAATTAAGCATTAACATTTTCTTAACATAGAACAAACAAGTTTTATATTGTCTATCATAGTTATTATGTCACTAAGGCCTTGTCCGGATCCTATGTTTTATATTATGTCACTAAGTATTAACATCCTAGAAATCGATCAAGCATCAACACCTGAAACATATGTAAAAACTTAGTCAGCAAAGAAATGCTGGCGAGTACATAGGTTTTATAAGAGTAACGGAAATCATGGCTCGTTTATATGTTGCAGTACTTTATTAGACTACAAGAGTCAAAGTACAAACCTTGTTTTGAAAAATGTATTGCAACATAGTTAACCAACTCAAATCAAGTTGATTATAGTTTATAAAATCTCGTAGCCATGCTTCTTAACCCCAAAAACATTTGTTTTAGAAAACCAACTTGCAAAATATCTTGTAAAAGCTCGTTAAAAACTCGTATAGTTTGTATCTCTTAGAAAAACATCGTTGTGTGACATCGTTTCAAAATCGTTTACCCAAGTGAACTAAATAACGCCACGATATGTAATATGATGAAAACACTTATATATAAGAAGTACCAGCGGCGTATCTACCATGTTTTCACCATATTACCCCCGCCTCGTTATCTATACACTTAACAAAAAAAAAAAACAATCGTTTAACATTGTTTCCATATCGTTTCCAATTCGTTCCCAAATCGTTCCCAAATCGTTCCCAAATCGTTCTTATATCGTTCCCAAATCGTTTACTCGTTTAGATCGTTTAAATCGTCCTCGTTTTAATTGTGAAAACTTATTTATGGTTGTCTCGTTAATAACATTCAAACCTTTGTGACTCGTCCATCGTTCAACTCGTTCTCGTATTAACAAACCACCAAAGGGTAAGTTAACAAACATCATATTCAGTCACTACCCACAACCCCCACACATAACCATAGGTGTAGTAAAGTAACGGGATTTGTCAGATCCTGTGGTACCATAACCTAATACTGGTCGGATTGATCAATGCTAATGAATGTCATTCGTTATGTAACTACAACCAACAAGTTCGTTCACTTTATCGAAATCGTTCTTAGTTTAGTAAAAATCGTTTGAAATCCTCGTTTAAACTTTGAAAACATTTCGTACATGTGAATCACCCCAAAACATTTAAAAACAGTAAAATAGGGGAACTATGTACTCACATGTAGTGCAAAGTATCCTCGATCAAATAGAACTTCAACAAACTCGAGCAAACCAGAGAAATCAAGTAGCTCCTAGCAATCGAACCACTAGTTAAACAATAGACGCCTAAATCGGGAGATCGGATAGAATGAGGTCTTGTAAACCAAATGAGTGTTGGAACTCATGTGATATGGTTTAACAAAGCCTACATCCTAAATCGGAACCTAACCTAAGTGCTTTCGACCCATCGCGACCCATTAAGGTAGCTTACGCTACTTTAACGCGTCGTGCACGCAAAAGTGCGTTCGAGACGTCTAACTAGTCCTATGACAAGTATTATATGCCCATACATGTTTAATTATGTTACATAATTAGTTACGTGTCAAAAGTTTAGGTTACATATGCTTAATTACCAATTATGTATGAAAAGGGTATTTTGGTAATTTACCAAAGGCATATAACTACCAATCATGCGACTAATTAAACCTAAGTGACCATAAGGTATAACCTCGAAAGGTTATTCCCTATGCTACTATGGTCACTAAACATGTTTGGTCGGATCCTAATGATCAACCAAACGGGTCGTGTTCGAAAGTCTAAGCGGGTGTTTAGTCTGCTTGACTTACGACTCTACACAAGCACTAAACTAACAAGTGACGAGCTAAACATGTCGAAACATGTTTAGTTAAGTTAGAAAACAAGTTTTGATATCAAAACAAACGGTTTTGATATCCTAGAGTAGTTTGGTTACAAAATACGCGAGAAAACGCATTTTGGCCGAAACTACGACTCGTCACTGAGCCTAGATAACGAGGTAATCATTAGGTATAGTCACTAGGGACTATAACCATCGTGATTACGCTCACGTTATGAAGTTCAAACGAACTTCGCGTTGACCATAAACTGGTCAAAGCAGAAAGTCAAGCACAGTTTGACTTTAACGATAGAAATGAACAAAAAGAACGAAGGAATACTTACAAAAGGTCCCCGCAAGCTTTGACCCGATTCACTCTCAGGTAGGAAGCAATTACTTCCACTTAGAGAGCAAGAATCAGATCAAATGTGAGGAAACCAAGTGAAAGCAAGTGGGTATTTATAGATTTTCAAGAGCCATTAGGATCGTTTCTCGAAGATTGAGCTTTGATCTCATCCGTACAACTGGGCACATGGTATTAGGATACCATGGGCTCTCAAAAACCATCAAAATTGGCCCATAGAATGATCAAAACCATGTCCAAAAACCCTGCAAACCAGCTGCTGTTTCAAAAACTGGTTTTCTGTTACTGGGCAACTCACGCGGCCCACGTCAGCATATAGACAAAACTCAGGCGGGCCGCCTGGCCTTGTCTGATCTGCACAACTTTCAGAAATGGCAGTTTTAGTCCTTGAACTTGCAAAACATGCATTTCGGCCCATTTTTGACACGTTTAAGCCCCGTTAACCTCATTTCAAGGCTCTAAAATGAAGTTAAAGTATAGGGAACTCAAAACATGCTCAAAAATATCTCGGATGTCGGTTCGTTAGGTCGTACGGTTGCGTTATTCGCTTAATTACGACGGAAGTCGTAACGAACGCAAAAACGATCCAAATTAAGCGACGAATGGAATTTTATCATGCCAAACACTAAAATAAAATATTTTAATGCTTACATAAATTTTTGGATGTCCGGATATATTCAGAACGTAAGATATGCGCGAAAATGCAAACTTGTGCACTTTTTGACGCTTTTAGTCCCTATTGATCAATAAAGTTTATTTTAGCTTACCGAACCCCTCAAAGCCTATTTCTAAGCTATGTAAAGGTTATTTAGGGTATGTTTAACTTATGATCAAGTCCCGGAGTGTTCGTTACTATACAAATCGGTATAGTTTCGCAATTTGACATAAATAGTCCCTGTGATCGAACAAGGTTGATTTTAACACACCGAACCATCCAAAACTTATTTCTAAGTTATGTGGAGGTTATTTGAGGTATGTTAAGCTTATTTCACTATTCCGGAGTGTTTGTTGCATTAAACTGGTTATATTTACGCATTAGTGCGCGTATAACCTTCTAGAAAGCGATTTAGAGCTTGAAATTGGAATCGAATCGAATTGTAAAAATCACCAAACACAAATACACACATAATACATCAAAACACATATAATAACACCAAAGCACATTGTTTTATTAATAATTAACATTGTTTTACATCGTACAGAGATTACAGAGCACAGTTGTCACAGAACATGCCTGGGTTTCGTCTCCTTGCGACTAAGGGCGTCAGCTATAACGTTAGCTTTGTCTGGATGTATTTGATTGCATAGTCATAATCGTTTAAGAGCTCTACCCAACGATGTTGTCGCATATTCAATTCCTTCCGATCAAGGATGTGCTGAAGGCTCTTGTGGTCGGTATAAATAGTGCATTTAGTACCGTACAAGTAATGCCTCCAGATTTTAAGCGTAAACACCACGACCCCCAACTCTAAGTCGTGAGTCGTGTAATTCTTCTCGTGAACCTTCAACTGTCGAGAGGCGTAAGCTATCACCTTTTTGCGTTGCATTAGCACACAACTGAGACCCTGAATAGAGACGTCACAGTACACCACGAAGTCTTCAGTACCCTCAGGTAAAGACAGAATCGGTGCACTGCAGAGTTTTTGCTTCAGAAGCTGGAAGGCATCTTCCTGTTTCGTTCCCCAAGAATACGCGACACCTTTCTGGGTCAGTGCGGTGGAGGTTGAGCGATCTTTGAAAATCCCTCAAAGAATCTATGATAATACCCGGCGAGACCAAGAAATTTTCGCACCTCCGAAGGATTCTTTGGTGCGGCCCAATTCCTGATAGAGTTGATTTTGGCGGGATCTACATGTATTCCTAGCTCGTTAACTATGTGACCCAGGAAGTGTACTTCTTGAATCCAAAAGTCACACTTAGAGAATTTCGCGTAAAGCTGCTCCTTCCTCAGGAGCTCCAAGATAAGACGCAAGTGTCGTTCGTGGTCCTCCTTGCTCTTAGAATAGATCAGAATGTCATCGATAAACACGATGACAAAATCGTCAAGGTATGGTTTACATACGCGGTTCATGAGATCCATGAATACCACTGGTGCGTTGATTTACCCGAATGGCATGACCAGAAACTCGTAATGGCCATACCGTGTTCTGAAGGCTGTTTTGGGAACATCCTTTTCCCGGATTCTCATCTGATGATAGCCCGACCTTAGATCAATCTTTGAGTAGAAGCTTGACCCTTGCAACTGGTCAAACAGATCGTCAATGCGTGGTAAAGGATAACGATTCTTGACTGTCACCTTGTTGAGCTCACGGTAGTCAATACACATGCGAAAAGATCCGTCTTTCTTCTTCACAAACAAAACTGGGGCTCCCCAAGGTGAAGAACTGGGTCGGATAAAGCCTATATCCAACAGTTCCTGGAGTTGGTTAGCCAGTTCTTGCAACTCTCCAGATGCAAGACGGTAAGGTGCATGGGCAATCGGAGCTGCTCCTGGAGTAAGATCAATTTGGAACTTCACCTGACGGTGTGGAGGTACGCCTAGAAGTTCCTCGGGAAAAACATCAGGAAACTCACGAACAACTGGTAGATCCTCAATTCTCTTCTCTTTAGGCTGGGTATCGGTAATAAGCGCGAGGATAGCAGGATAGCCCTTCCGCATACATTTTTGGGTTTTCATGGATGAAATGATGCTGACGATCGCACCACTTCTATGACCCAGAACAGATAGCGATTCCCCACTAGGGAGGGGTATACACACGCTTTTCTCCTTGCAAAGTATTTCGGCTCGGTGCTTTGACAACCAATCCATACCAATAACTATATCAAAGCTACCAAGTGTGACGGGAAGGAGATCCATGTTGAACACTTGACCCAAGAGATCAAGTTTGCACCCTAAAAGAACATGTGAGGCTTCAATCGACTTCCCATCAGCCAATTCTACTACGTGTTTGACCTCGAGAGGCGTTAGAGTTAACCCTAACTGACGACTAAACCCCAGAGACACATAACTCCAATCGGCACCAGAGTCGAATAATACAGAAGCGAAACAACCATTGACAGAGAACGTACCAGTCACGACGCTGCCATCGTTCCTTACATCACCAGCTCCAATAGTGAACACTCTTCCACGAGCGCCATTCCCACCGTTATTCCCATTGTTGTTATTTCCCGCATTATTATTGTTGTGACGATTATTGTTCCCACCGTTGTTGTTGTTAGCATTCTGATTCAATTATGGGAAATCCTTCTTAAAGTGCCCTTCGTTGCCATATTGGTAACATCCCCTTTGGTTACCCCGATTCTGCTGGGGTTGCTGCCTCTGTTGCTGTTGTTGGGGCTGTTGCTGCTGCTGTTTTGGATGTGGAGCCCTACAATCTTTCGCCATGTGACCCACCTTGTCATACCTTTGACATGCTCGGTTACACGAGGCATAGTGGTGAAAACCGCACTTGTTGCACTTCGGCTGTTTCCCCGCATAAGAGCCCGAGGTTTGACTATTGCTCTGATTCTGGTTGACTGAAGATGACTGACTGAAACTGTGACTGTTGTTGTTGTCAGGCTTCTTTTGCGACTGGTTCGAGTTAGCTGCCTTGTCTGCGTCATTGCATTTATGCTTGTTGTCAGGGGTGGGGGTAGTAGTAGTAGTAGTGGCAGTAGTACGGGGTGGCAACGAGCCACACTCCACTTCCTGATCAGTGATCTTATGAGCCAGTCTGATGATCTGTGGCAGGTTGTCAAGATTTGCCGCAGTGACTAAACCCTTGACTTGTGGTGCCAATCCCTTGATGTAGAGTTCGATTTTGCGATGAGGCGGTCGGGATAGATTGGGACACATGTTTGCCAGCTCATGAGACCATTTCGTATATGCCTCGATCTCAGATCCCAACATTTTCAAGTTATAGTACTCGTTTTCCAACTTTTGAATTTCATCACGAGGGTAGTACTCTTCCCGAATTAACTCCTTGAAATCGTCCCAAGTAGTCGCGTTTGCCATCTTAATGCCCAGCATCTGCACCTGAGCATTCCACCAAGTCAAGGCACCATCCTCCAAGGTGCCTGAAGCAAACTTCACTCTGTCCCAGCTGGACAGTTACACATGGCGAAGATGGATTCAGCTTTCTCGAACCAACGGAGCAGTCCCACGGGACCTTCAGTCCCACTGAATGTTTGAGGCTTGCAATCCATGAACGTTTTGAACGTACACACAGGTGGATTGTTCTGGTTTTGGTTCGCAGGTTGACCTAAAATAAAAAGAAAGTACGCACGAATAAGAATCGAGTGAAATTACCGAGGACTATGCTTTGTCTGGTATACATCGTACCAGCTTGCTGAGCCGCCAAAGCCTTAGCCACACGCGTGTTAATCAGATCAGTCAAACTCTGCTTGAGTCATGACAATGTTGCCACATCCACCACGCCCGCTCATTATTCTATATAAGAAGAGTGGAAGAGATAAGGATCGCAATCAAGTAGGAGTCAATTATCTCTATGTCTTCATAGATTAAGGAACTCTACTACTACATCAGATAAGAGAACAGAACCCCTTTCACAGTTATTAAGCCTCACAGGGATTTACATGCACCCCACATTATTATTATGTGTGCACCAATAATAATAAGGCAATTTGCATGCTTATCTCAGTGCCTCTTAACTCGTGCTAACAGGTTCCTCACATTCAGAATAGCAAAAAGAAAGACGTCACAAAACTAGGGATTTCAATAGTCAGAGTGTAGTGCCACACTATCAAGTATTTACTTAAGTGAGCAGCACATGTAATCACATCATAGTGTCTAGTATGTAGTTTCATGCAGGTCGTGGGCGTGTGTATACTAGGTATGTAATACATAAAGTAAACAGAGGATGAACCTTGCAATCAGGAGCAGAGTGTCATGGTCGTTTTTGTGACACCCCAGGAAAACCAGGAAAACCATGCAACTTAACTAGCTGCCTCAGTGAGTACGTACCAAATTTCGGGACGAAATTTCTTTCAACTTGGGGATAATGTGACAACTCGTATTTCAGAACCTATCATTATGTTTACTGTGACATGTATGAACTCTATGTGATCAATCGATATGTTGATTTTAACTAATGGATGCTACATGTTATATGAATGTATGTATGTATGTATAATAAATTTGGTCACGCAACGACTTCTAATCGCACAAGCCTTTAGGGTCGCACACCTTGTCCCTCGCCACACACTATTCTCGGCCCACTATGCTTCACTCGAGACCAAGGGCAACCCGTAATGGGTCCGGCCTATTCTTTTATTTGCGCACAACATAACATTAGGGGGAGGAGGTGTAATCCTCATAATGCAGAAAAACACACACGCCTAACCCTAGCTCCCTCCTCTCCTCTCTCCTGTTCGACGGCAATCATCACAACCGAAGCACCATCTCGGTTTGTTTAGTTATTCGGTTTTAAGGTTAGTGCTCTCTTGATTGTTGTTATGCTTTTGATGCTGTTTGTTGTTATATGACAACTAGGGTTTCATGCTAGTGATGTTTATTAATGAGCTTATGTTGTGAAATCGGATCATGTGTTTAGATGAATAGATGGTTTACAAGCAGCCTTGGTTTGGGTATTGCATTTATGTTCGTGTGGCTAGGTTCGATGCCATAATCGATAATTGTATGTTGCGTGATGATTGGTTTTGTGATCAACTGATGATTGTTTGATCTAGCTCAATGATTTCAGGATTAATTGATTGGCCGTGATGTAGGGATTACATGCTAGCCCTTGAATTTGTTAATCAGATGATTTGATTGAATGTGTAATGGTTGTTCATGATTAGAGAAATATTTAGGGTGCATGATTGTTGAATAATTGTGATTTGATCTGATTTGTGAAACTGCCAAAGTTGTTTGCTGATATTACAGAGTCAATGAGCTGCAAAGTAGGAAACTTTTACACATTCATAGTCTCGACAAGGGATTGCGAGTCGAGACCCCACTGTCTCGACTCGAGACCACAACACCAACACACAAACAGCACAACTCGAGACCACTGATGCGGGCCTTGTTGCGACTCGAGACCTGACCCGAGAATATCCAGTCTCGAGTGATAAATGCATAAGTCGAGATCACCTTTAGTTGCGAGTCAAGATCGTTGAGACTATAACTCGAGATCACTGTCTCGACTCGAGATCTCTAGTCTCGACTCGAGACCATATACACGTGCACACTGTTGGACCTGCACACTGTTACGGGCCTAAGTAATTGGGCCGCACTGTTGGACTTTGATTGTTTACGTGATGCTACTGTTGAATTTGTATGAACTGATGATAATTGCCATATTTACATGTGTATGCCATGATCAATACTTGTACACAACTTGTTAGAATACGTGAAGAACATATACGTGCACTACCTAAATACGAACCTGACTTGTATGGTAACCATGGTAGGACGTGGTTGACCACCAAATAGCTTGATTGAATTTTCTGTGTATCTGCCGAGCAAACCAAGGTGAGTTCACACTCTTACCAAGGCATGGGATTCCCGGAGTTGGGAATGGGATTGAAGGAATGGGATTGTACTTACACTGTTACTAGACTATCTACCATCGCCCTCGGATGCGAAGGATACATACGTAAAACCTAGGTATACTTGTACTCATCACTGTCCTAAGGATGCGAAGGACGCTTACGTAAAACCTACGTAAACTTATATATTCTACTGCCTCGGGTTGTGATAGGCACTTACGTAAAACCTACGTAAACTCTCGCGTACCACTGTCCTCGGGTTGAGAAGGATGCTTACGTAAAACCTACGTAAACCTTGTACGTACTACCGTTCTCGGGTGAAGAAGAACACTTATGGTTACAAATAGTCTAGTGTATATACAAACATGGGAAGCCCCCACTAATAGAGCATACTATCGGCCTAGTAGAGCCACATGTTACAAAACGAACTTACTATTACGAACTTACTTACTGTGAACTCGCTCAACTAGTTGTTGACTCTCTGTTACATGCCTTGCAGGACCATAGGTACTCATGGACTTGCACGGGAGGCGCGATCTTGTGGGCACATGGACTGTTGAGTTCCATGTTAAACATTTATATTTTGAGAACTTGATTCTTATGTTGGGTTTTTCATTAATGCTTCCGCTACACTTGATTATGTTTGGTTTTGAAAACACCTTTCGTATTGATGAATAACTTTGACTATTTACTTATATGTTCAATATGATTGGTGGCTTGATCCTGGTCATGTCACGCCTCCAAGCGGTGGTACTCCGCGTGTGGATTTTGGGGGTGTGACAGATTGGTATCAGTGCCATTGGTTCTAGAGAACTTGGTTTTAATATGGGGAAAACGTTTTTATTAAAACCAGATTATAACCAGTACAGTGCTCAACGATCCACAACGACGCCTCGCTCCACGTGCAAGACTCAACATCCTAGGTAATATGGTATATGTTTTATTGCCTACTTGCTAGATTACATAGAACTTTGCTCATGGTATGCTTAGATACACATAACCCCTATTGCTTGAGAATACTTGTGTGCTTACTCTCTTCTGTCATCGCACTTTTCGCGAACCTCTCTCACTTATGTTCCCTTGATATGAAGATCATGAGTGGACGCGTTAACATGACTCACGCCCAGTTAACGGCTCTGATTAACGAACAAGTTGCTGCGGCACTTGCAACCGCACAAGCAGGAGGTATACCCTGCAGTCGTAACTCACACTAGGATCTCTAGATCCTACACTCCTAAACCAACTCTTGTGTTTAACCTTGTCCTATTCTTATACACAATAGGTCAACACGCTCAGCCACCTATTTGCACTTTTAAGAATTTTGTGACAACTTGACTTTTTGACTTACACTATCGCATTAAATGCACGTTGACTTTGACCGTGTAATATTTGACTGATTTGATTTGTAATAATATACGTTGTGTTTGAATGAAACGTACTGTTTGTGTTGAATGTGTTATGTGCTATGTGGAAAATGTATGTGTTAATGATATCATGTGACATTTGAACCTAGTACCACACACTCGAACTAACTAAGCCTTACACAATTGTCATGAATCAACTCGACGAATTTGGAGCATGATCCGTCAACCTAACCTCGACGAAATAGGAGTTCTGTTTCGCCAAAAATCATCTTTCTGTTTCGCCAAAACCATCTCGACGAAACATGTAATCCGTCGGCTCAGTTTCGCTGAAAGCCCAGTTAGGGCCCAATAGTTACGGTTTTATGTATTTAAGTTCATAGGCTCGTGAGTTGTTATTTTTGCGAAAACCCTAGAACTTTACTGCTTTTGACGGCAACACTGTGTACTCTCCAAGCTATTTGCGAACGATCAAACCTTCGTACCATTCACCACGGTTAGTTGTGCGGTTGTTTTAACGATTACTTAATTCCTTGGTTTGCTTAAGCATGTTTGTTTATATTTGATTTCTGAACGGATGAGTATACGTGGGTAGAATAGTTTGGATTTGTTTGGCATGATAAATTATATGGTTTTGTGTGAAGCATGATGATTGACTTGGGATTATATGTGTTTTAGTGAAATCAGACTCTATTGATGCTCACGACTGTTTGATGTTTAGTGAATTTGATTGAGTGATTATGGATCAATGCGGGTTATTATCATTGATTATGGATTAGATGATGATTGTCTGATGAATGATTCTGAATGATTGTTGTTCATGATAGCATGACGGTAGATTAGGGTTCCTGTTATTTTTTTTTACGAAACTGATAAGATCGTAAATGAATTGACGTAACTGATTAATATTGACGTAATAAAATTATTAACGAAACAGAACCTTTGGCGAAACAGATTATGTTTCGCCAAGACTCAGTCGACGAAATAGAATTTATGATTCGCCGAAAGACAGTTGACGAAACAGAATTAGTTCCGCCAACCTGTTTCGCCGACCTTGTGATTCGCCAAAGCTGTATTTCGCCAAATTGTTTAACTGTGAACAGTAGACTGATGTAACATTTTAAATGCTAACTGGAATGGTTAACTGCTGATAACTATTATGCATGACTTATATGAACTCGCATACGTGCAACGTGATACTGATGTGAACATACTTATGTGCCAACTTCGTGAATACAAACTGATTGTGTATACGTGCATACCATAGGACGTGATTGATTTACTTTGAGCACATACTTAGCATACCGAGCAAACCCAAGGTGAGTTCACACTTTTACTAAGGCATGGGATTCCCGGGTTGTGGGAATGGGATAAAGGATTGATGATGACTAAAAACGTACTCATACTATGCTTTCCTAGACTATCTACCATGGTCCTCGGATGTCAGGACACTTCCGTATAACCTACGTGGACTTATGCCAATTATTGCCTCGGATGTCAGGCACGCACGTAAAACCTACGTGTACGCATTGCTTACTTCTATCCTCGGTTCGAAGGATACGTGCGCGAAACCCGCGTACACGCCCGCGTCTCCTATCCTCGGTTCTGAAGGATACGTACGTAAAACCTACGTACACCCCATACGCGCTACTGTTCTCGGATGTGAAGAACAGGGATAGTACGGATAGTCTAGTGGTTCACTAACATGGGAAGCCCCCGCTAATAGAACTTGCTATCGGCCCAGTAGAATCACCTGACATATATACTGTTATACATTTACTTACTGTGAACTCGCTCAACCATTTTGTTGATTCTTCTGCTACATGCCTTGCAGGACCTTAGGTACATTTGGAGCTTGCACTGGAGGAGCGGGTCGTTGTGGGCAATGGATCGTGAATACTATGTTTAACGTTTCGAATATTTGAACTTATGATTTACCTTGGGTTTACATTAATATGCTTCCGCTATTGATACTATGTTTGGTTTAGAACATCAATTATATTGAATGGGGTTTTAACGAATTATCTTATTTATTTAAATTATGCTATGTTCAATATGATTGATGGCTTGATCCTGGTCAGTCACGCCTCCAAGCGGTGGTATTCCGCGTGTGGATTTTGGGGGTGTGACAGATTGGTATCAGAGCCATTGGTTATAGAGAACTTGGTTTTAATATGGGAAAACGTTTTTATTAAAACCAGACTATAACCAGAACAGTGCTCTCAACGATCCACAACGACGCTTCGCTCCACGTGCAAGACTCGACATCCTAGGTAATAAGGTTTATGTTTATTCCCTGCTTGCTAGAATTGCATAGAACTTTGCTCGTAGTATGCTTACCTTACTTTTGCTCACTACTTGTTACTGCCTAAAAACCTCTATGTGCTTACACTCTTCTGTCATCGCTCTATTCGCGAACCTCTCTAACTCATGTTGCATTTGCTATGAAGAATCATGTCTGGACGAATTAACATGACTCAAGCCCAGCTAGAGGCTCTCGTTCAAGCTCAAGTTGCTGCGGCACTTGCAGCTGCTCAAGCAGGTAGTATACCCTGCAGTATAGATTCATACTAGGATCCTTAGATCCTGCATTAACTCTCGTATTTAACTTTCTCCTATTCGTACACAATAGGTCAACACGCGCAGCAACCTGTCTGCACTTTCAAGAACTTCATGGACTGTCGTCCAAGTACTTTCAGTGGCACCGAGGGGGCAGTGGGACTCCTTCATTTGTTTTGAAAAGCTCGAGTCTGTGTTCGAGATGTGTGAATGCCCTGAGGCTCGCAGGGTCAAGTACGCCACTGGCACTTTGGAAGGAATCGCGTTGACTTGGTGGAACGCGCAAGTACAGATCTTAGGGTTGGCAGCTGCTAACGCCACACCCAGGAACGATTTTAAGGAACTTATCAAAAGGGAATATTGCACGCGTGAAGATATTCACAAGTTGGAAGACGAGCTGTATAACTTGAAAATGGTTGGGTCAGAGATCGAAGCCTACACCAAAAGGTCAAACGAACTGGCCGTGCTGTGTCCAACCATGGTGGACCCTCCAATTAAACGCATTGAGTTGTATCTCAAAGGGTTGGCGCCAGAGATCCAGAGCCATGTTACTTCGGCTAACCTTGATAACATCCAGGATATTCAACGCCTCGCTCACCGCATCACAGACCAGGCAGTGGATCAGAACAAACTGCCTAAACGTATCAGCGCTACTACCACCGCTACTACTTCAGCTACTCCTACTACTCCCAGTGACAGCAAGAGAAAATGGGATGGGGATTCCAGCAAGGGATCAGCTTCAGTTCAGTCTCAGGCCCAGCAGCGAAAGACTAACAGTTATCAGAGTCCCAGCCAGCATTCTTCAGGTAGTCACAGGCAGGGCGGATATCGTGGGAACCTCCCA
Source organism: Helianthus annuus (assembly GCF_002127325.2). Taxonomy (NCBI): domain Eukaryota; kingdom Viridiplantae; phylum Streptophyta; class Magnoliopsida; order Asterales; family Asteraceae; genus Helianthus; species Helianthus annuus. The sequence continues at coordinate 105,482,577 of NC_035443.2, forward strand.
AAGTGTAACAACTGCAACAGGCACCACAGCGGTCAGTGTAACAGGGGCCGTTGTCAAAGATGCCTCAAGATGGGTCACGAGGCCAAAGACTGTAGAAGCCCTCGTCCTGCGAATCAGAATCAGCAGCAGCCACCGGCACAGCAGAATCAGCAATAGGGCAACAAGGGGTGCTATAATTGTGGTGCTGAAGGTCACATCAAGAGACACTGCCCTCAGCTAAACAGGAACCAGAACAACAACAACAATGGCAACGAAGCTCGGGGTCGTGCTTTTGTGCTAGGTCGGGGTGACGCAGTGAATGATCCCAATGTGGTTATGGGTAAGTTTCTTCTCGACGATATTTATGTTACTGTCTTATTTGATTCGGGTGCTGATACAAGTTATATGTCATTGAAAATGAGTAAATTGTTAAAACGCACATCAACACCCCTAAACACTAAACACGTCGTAGAACTAGCAAATGGTAAAAGTGTAGAAGCGGCACATGTAATCAAGGGTTGTAACATCGTTCTAGCTGGTCAGACCTTCTCGATTGATCTTATACCCATAGTTTTGGGTAGTTTCGACGTCGTTATCGGTATGGATTGGTTGTCCCAACATCACGCAGAGATTTTGTGCAAGGAAAAGGTTATTCGTATTCCACGTTCTGGTCAAGAACCTCTCGAAGTACAAGGCGACAAGAGTGGTGCAGTGGTTGGCATCATCTCCTTTTTGAAGGCACAGAAATGTTTACGAAAGGGGCACACTGCCATTCTGGCACTCGTTACTGACGCATCAGCAAAGGAAAAGAAACTGGGGGATATACCAGTTGTGCGTGATTTTCCTCAAGTGTTTCCTGAAGATTTACCCGGTTTACCTCCTCATCGCCAAGTCGAGTTTCAGATTGAGTTAGCTCCTGGAGCAGCACCTATAGCCCGCGCACCGTATCGTTTAGCTCCAACCGAACTGGAAGAGTTGTCAAGGCAGCTACAAGAGCTCTTGGAAAAGGGCTTTATTCGTCCAAGCTCTTCGCCTTTGGGAGCACCAGTACTTTTCGTAAAGAAGAAGGATGGCACTTTCAGGATGTGCATCGACTACCGTGAACTGAACAAGGTGACAGTGAAGAACCGTTATCCTCTTCCGCGTATAGACGACTTATTCGACCAGTTGCAGGGGTCGAGTTACTATTCCAAGATAGACTTGAGGTCAGGGTATCATCAGCTGAGAGTCCGGGATGAGGACGTCTCCAAAACCGCTTTCAGAACTCGTTACGGACACTACGAGTTTCTTGTCATGCCATTTGGGTTAACGAATGCGCCTGCCGTATTTATGGATCTGATGAACAGGGTGTGCAAGCCGTACTTAGACAAGTTTGTGATTGTCTTCATCGATGACATACTGATTTACTCCAAGAGTCAGGAGGAGCACGAACATCATCTGCGATTGATCTTGGAACTTCTTCGAAAGGAACAGCTGTACGCCAAGTTTTCCAAATGCGACTTCTGGCTTCGTGAAGTCCACTTCTTAGGCCATGTGGTGAACCAGGATGGGATTCATGTTGATCCATCCAAGGTAGATTCGATCAAGAACTGGCCTGCACCACGTACACCAACAGAAATACGCCAATTCTTGGGTTTGGCGGGTTACTACAGACGATTTATAAAAGACTTCTCCAAAATCGCACAGCCGCTTACGCTACTGACACAGAAAGGTGTCACCTATCACTGGGGAGAGCCCCAGGAGACCGCTTTTCAGTACCTAAAGGATAGGCTTTGCAGCGCGCCAATTCTCTCATTGCCAGAGGGCACAGATGACTTCGTGGTTTATTGTGACGCATCGATACAGGGACTTGGGTGCGTATTGATGCAACGGGATAAGGTTATTGCCTACGCTTCTCGTCAACTCAAGGTTCACGAACGGAACTACACGACGCACGATTTAGAGCTGGGAGCTGTTGTTTTCGCGCTTAAGATATGGCGACACTACCTGTACGGTACCAGGTGCACGATTTACACCGATCACAGGAGTCTCGAGCATATCCTTAAGCAAAAGGATTTGAACATGCGTCAACGAAGATGGGTCGAACTACTAAACGATTACGAATGCGCTATCAAGTACCATCCAGGCAAGGCCAATGTTGTGGCTGACGCCCTTAGTCGGAAAGACACTCTACCTAGACGCGTACGAGCCTTGCAGCTCACTATTCAGTCCAGTCTTCCTGCACAGATACGAACTGCTCAGATAGAAGCTCTAAAGCCCGAAAACGTCAAGGCTGAAGCCTTACGTGGCTCAAGGCAACGAATGGAACTAAAGGAAGACGGCGCCTACTATGTAACGGGGCGTATTTGGGTCCCACTTTTTGGCGGATTACGCGAGCTGGTAATGGATGAAGCTCACAAGTCCCGCTACTCGGTACATCCAGGGTTGGATAAAATGTACCACGACATCAGAACTACATACTGGTGGCCTAGTATGAAGGCCCACATCGCTACTTACGTCGGCAAGTGTTTGACATGTGCAAAGGTCAAAGTGGAATATCAGAAACCAGCGGGTCTACTTCAGCAGCCTAAGATACCTCAATGGAAATGGGAAGAAATTTCCATGGATTTCGTTACAGGCCTACCTAGATCCCAGCGGGGGAATGATACTATATGGGTGATCGTGGATCGACTCACCAAGTCTGCACACTTCCTAGCTATAAAGGAAACGGATAAGTTCTCCACTCTCGCAGACATCTACCTTAAGGAAGTTGTTTCGAGGCACGGAGTGCCCACTTCCATCATTTCGGATCGGGATGCACGATTCACGTCAGAACTTTGGCAAGCGATGCATAAATCCTTCGGCTCACGATTAGACATGAGCACAGCATATCATCCTCAGACGGATGGGCAGTCTGAGCGAACGATTCAAACTCTTGAAGACATGCTTCGGGCATGTGTTATCGATTTCGGCAACGGCTGGGAAAAGCATCTCCCTTTGGTGGAGTTCTCATACAATAACAGTTATCACACCAGCATACAAGCCGCCCCATTCGAGGCATTGTACGGGCGTAAATGCCGGTCACCTCTCTGTTGGGCAGAGGTGGGGGATAGTCAGATTACGGGTCCAGAAATTGTGGTGGACGCCACAGAAAAGATTGCACAGATACGACAACGCATGGCGGCAGCACGCGACCGTCAGAAAGCCTACGCGGACAAGCGCAGAAAGCCTTTGGAATTTCAGGTCGGGGACCAGGTTTTACTTAAAGTTTCACCCTGGAAGGGTGTGGTTCGTTTTGGCAAACGGGGCAAACTAAATCCGCGATATGTCGGACCGTTCGAGATCATTGAGAAAATAGGCAAAGTGGCCTACAAGTTGAACCTACCAGCTGAACTCGGTGCAGTTCACAATGTCTTTCACGTGTCGAATCTGAAGAAGTGCCTGTCAGATGAGACCCTCATAGTTCCTTTTAAGGAACTCACTATCGATGAGCGGTTGCAGTTCGTCGAGGAGCCAGTTGAAATCACGGACCGGGATGTTAAGGTCCTCAAACACAAGAGAATCCCTCTTGTTCGAGTTCGTTGGAACTCCCGTCGTGGCCCAGAGTACACCTGGGAACGCGAAGACCAGATGACAGAAAAGTATCCCCAGTTATTCGGAACCAATACAACTACTGCTGAGGCTGAAGCTACTATCACGGAATTTCGGGACGAAATTCCAGATCAACGGGGGGAGGATGTGACACTCCAGGAAAACCAGTGAACGATGCAACCTATCTAGCTTCCTCAGTATGTACGTATCAAATTTCGGGACGAAATTTCTTTTAAGTTGGGGATAATGTGACAACCTGACTTTTCGACTTACACTATCGCATTAAATGCACGTTGACTTTGACCGTGTAATATTTGACTGATTTGATTTGTAATAATATATGTTGTGTTTGAATGAAACGTACTGTTTGTGTTGAATGTGTTATGTGCTATGTGGAAAATGTATGTGTTAATGATATCATGTGACATTTGAACCTAGTACCACACACTCGAACTAACTAAGCCTTACACAATTGTCATGAATCAACTCGACGAATTTGGAGCATGATCCGTCAACCTAACCTCGGCGAAATAGGAGTTCTGTTTCGCCAAAAATCATCTTTCTGTTTCGCCAAAACCATCTCGACGAAACATGTAATCCGTCGGCTCAGTTTCGCTGAAAGCCCAGTTAGGGCCCAATAGTTACGGTTTTATGTATTTAAGTTCATAGGCTCGTGAGTTGTTATTTTTGCGAAAACCCTAGAACTTTACTGCTTTTGACGGCAACACTGTGTACTCTCCAAGCTATTTGCGAACGATCAAACCTTCGTAGCATTCACCACGGTTAGTTGTGCGGTTGTTTTAACGATTACTTAATTCCTTGGTTTGCTTAAGCATGTTTGTTTATATTTGATTTCTGAACGGATGAGTATACGTGGGTAGAATAGTTTGGATTTGTTTGGCATGATAAATTATATGGTTTTGTGTGAAGCATGATGATTGACTTGGGATTATATGTGTTTTAGTGAAATCAGACTCTATTGATGCTCACGACTGTTTGATGTTTAGTGAATTTGATTGAGTGATTATGGATCAATGCGGGTTATTATCATTGATTATGGATTAGATGATGATTGTCTGATGAATGATTCTGAATGATTGTTGTTCATGATAGCATGACGGCAGATTAGGGTTCCTGTTATTTTTTTTTTGCGAAACTGATAAGATCGTAAATGAATTGACGTAACTGATTAATATTGACGTAATAAAATTATTAACGAAACAGAACCTTTGGCGAAACAGATTATGTTTCGCCAAGACTCAGTCGACGAAATAGAATTTATGATTCGCCGAAAGACAGTTGACGAAACAGAATCAGTTCCGCCAACCTGTTTCGCCGACCTTGTGATTCGCCAAAGCTGTATTTCGCCAAATTGTTTAACTGTGAACAGTAGACTGATGTAACATTTTAAATGCTAACTGGAATGGTTAACTGCTGATAACTATTATGCATAACTTATATGAACTCGCATACGTGCAACGTGATACTTATGTGAACATACTTATGTGCCAACTTCGTGAATACAAACTGATTGTGTATACGTGCATACCATAGGACGTGATTGATTTACTTTGAGCACATACTTAGCATACCGAGCAAACCCAAGGTGAGTTCACACTTTTACTAAGGCATGGGATTCCCGGGTTGTGGGAATGGGATAAAGGATTGATGATGACTAAAAACGTACTCATACTATGCTTTCCTAGACTATCTACCATGGTCCTCGGATGTCAGGACACTTCCGTATAACCTACGTGGACTTATGCCAATTATTGCCTCGGATGTCAGGCACGCACGTAAAACCTACGTGTACGCATTGCTTACTTCTATCCTCGGTTCGAAGGATACGTGCGCGATGTGACAACTCGAGTTCCTGACTTTCACTTTCGCATTAAATGCGCGTTGACTTTGACTGTTTAGTTGTTTGGATTATGGACTTGTAATTGTACACGTTGTGTTTTGATGAAATGAATTGTCGTGTTGCACATATGTGATTACTTGCTGTGGTATTAAAGTTATTATTAGAATATTATTAAAACACTTAGTTTAGATCGAAACATGTTATGCCAATCGAAGGACCCCGAAAGATATCCTTCGATTCGAAGGATCAACTGCCGGTTCGAAGGATCTCGAAACATATCCTTCGAACCAAGACCATATCCTTCGACTGGAACCCAGATCCTTCGGCCCAGTCTTTCAGATGGGCTTGGCCCATTTCTGTAATACGTATAAATACGTATCAGCATGTATCGGCTGTCATTTTCTATCATATTCCCAACCCTAGAGCTCTCCAAACTGTGACGGCAAGCTAGTAACCACAGGAGACCCTTGCGACCAAACCCTCATTTCGGTTAGTAAAATCTATTTGATTCGATCGTTCGTTTATATGCGTATGTGTTCACGTGTAGTGTGTTCTTGATTGTTGATGTAACCTGAACTGATACATGCCTGAATATTATGATTTTGAATACGATTGAATATCGATATAGATTTCACATAGGGTTTGATGATGTGTTAATGTGCGTTAACCGGTTTCGTGATACGTTTAAACTAGGTTCATGCTAGACAATGATTTCTGGATGATTGCGTTATGATTAGATGTGCTAAATGATTCTGATGTTTTGGTAATGATGATGACGGCTGTACAGATGATTAGGGTTGCTGTTCCTGTGAAAACGTAACTGATTGTGAAAACGTAACTGTTGATTGATCGAAAGATGCTTGTAGTCGAAACATAGCATTGACCGAAGGATAGATATGACCGAAACATAATTAAGTTGACCGAAAGATACCTTAGGTCGAAAGATGACTGATGGTACGAAACATACCAACTAGTCCGAAAGATAACTGTGAAAACTTGTAAGTGTCGAAAGATCACTGATGTGTCGAAAGTTAACAGTGGATCGAAGGATAGTAGCAATTATAAACATCCTTCGAAGGATGGAATGTATACATGAACTATTTGACATGCCATGCTTGATGATGAATGTTTACATTTGTAATTGTGTGCACTAGCTGATGAGTAACTAGGAAATGGTACGTGTTGCGCCGATGTACAAACTGACTGTTACGTGAACATTATATTGCATGCGAATCATTGTGAACATGAACTGATTTGTTATACGTGCGTACAGTAGGACGTGATTAATTACTAGTGAGCGCATAACTTAGCATACCGAGCAAACCAAGGTGAGTTCACACAGCCAAGGCATGGGTTCCCAGGGTGGGAATGGGTTGGATGATTAATTGTGCATACTTTGATACTGTAACGAACGATTAAACTGTTGATGCTTACGAACTACTCAACTGCCTTCGCACCCACCCTGGTCGGTAAAGACTATGGTCGCGAACGAACTGATAAATTGCCTTCGCACACACCCTGGTCGGTAAAGACTATGGTCGCGAACTAACAGGAAAACGTGGAACACCACCACAGGAAAACGTGGAACACCACCACAGGAAAACGTGGAACCCCACCACAGGAAAACGTGGAACACCACCACAGGAAAACGTGGAACCCCACCACAGGAAAACGTGGAACACCACCACAGGAAAACGTGGAACCCACCACAGTAAAATATACAAACGGCCCAGTAGAGCCACCTATTACAAATGAACTTACTATTACGCATTCTCTTTATGTGAACTCGCTCAACTAGTTTGTTGATCATTCTGTTGCATGCCTTGCAGATCGCTAGGTACTTGGAGCTTGCACTGGAGATGCGGGTCGTTGTGGACAAGGATCGTGGCTCTTCCGCTTTACTATTGTGATACTTAAAACTATTGATACTGGTTTATTTACTATGCTTCCGCAACACTTTTGAAACGATTTAATGTTTGAACACCTTTTGTATTGAATGGATGGTTTTCATTTACTTTATTTAATATTAAATGCATGTTCAATATGATTGGTGGCTTGATCCTGGTCAGTCACGCTCCCAAGCGGTGATACTCCGCAGGTGGATTTTGGGGGTGTGACAGATTGGTATCAGAGCCATTGGTTATAGAGAACTTGGTTTTAATATGGGAAAACGTTTTTATTAAAACCAGACTATAACCAGAACAGTGCTCTCAACGATCCACAACGACGCTTCGCTCCACGTGCAAGACTCGACATCCTAGGTAATAAGGTTTATGTTTATTGCCTACATGCTAGAATTGCATAGAACTTTGCTCGTAGTATGCTTACATTACTTTGCTCACAACTTGTCATTGCATGAGAATACTTATGTGCTTACACTTTTCTGTCATCGCCCTACTCGCGAACCATTCTCACTTACGTTACATTTGCCATAAAGGTCATGGCCGAATATATCAACATGACACAAGCCCAGTTGACGGCTCTCATTAACGAACGAATTGCTGCGGCACTTGCAGCCATACAAGCGGGAGGTCAACACGCTCAGTCCCCTGTTTACACCTTCAAAAATCTCAAGGATTGCCAGCTTTGTACCTTCAGCGGAACTGAGGGGGTTGAAGGCCTCCTCCATTGGTTCGAGAGACTCGAAACTGACTTCGAGGTGCATGATTGCCCTGAGTCACGTAGGGTAAAGTTTGCTGCTGGAGCACTCGAAGGTGCTGCATTTACCTGGTGGAAAGCACAGGTTCAGATGTTAGGGCTGGCAGCTGCTAATGCCACCCCCTGGAACGAGTTCAAGGAACTGATTAAGGAAGAGTTTTGTAGTCGTGAAGACATCCACAAACTAGAGGTAGAGTTCCTCAACCTACAGATGGTGGGGTCTGAAATTGAAGCTTATACGAGGAGATCGAATGAATTAGCCACATTTTGTCCTACTATGGTAGACCCTCCCACCAAACGCATCGAACTGTATCTCAAGGGTCTGGTGCCCGAAATTCAGAATCATATGACCACAGCTAACCTTGGCACTATCCAGCAAGCCACTCGATTGGCTCATCGTCTCACAGACCAGGCTGTAGAACAGAACAAACTACCGAAACGAGCTAAGACTGATACTGCATGTGCTTCTAGAGATAACAAACGCAAGTGGGATGAAAACCTGAGCACGGGATTAATTTTGGTCCAACCTCTGACGCAGCAGCAAGAGATAGATGACTACCAGAGCCCCAAACAGCAGTTTTCTAGTAGTCATGGGCAGAAAAGATATCGAGGAATTCACCCATGGTGCAACAAATGTAACAGACACCACGGTGGCCAGTGCAACAGGGGTCGTTGCCAGCGGTGTCTCAAGATTGGTCATGAAGCAAAGGATTGTCGAAACTCACGTCCTGTAACCCAAGAACAACAACGACTGCCTCAACCTTCACAGAACCAGCAACTGCAACTACCAGCTCCACAGAGCACACAGCAGCAGCCACAGCGTGGAAACGGGGGATGTTTCCAGTGTAGGGCTGAAGGTCATTTTAAACGCGATTGCCCTCAATTAAACCAGGATCAGACTCAAAACCACGACCATGGAAACAGGGATGACAACGGGGAAAGTGTTGGGGGAAGCAATGGAAACCATGACGCCGAGGCAGCGTGTACATGATTGGTCAGGGAGACGCAATGAACGATATTTGAACTTATAACTTCTTTTTGGGTTTTTCATTATTATGTTTCCGCTATTCGAACAAAGTTTGGTTTGAACATCAAATGTCTTGGGTTTTATGAATTATTTTAACTACTATATTTTATGTTTGATGTGATGGATGGGTTGATATTATTGAACACACCTGCCGTATTTACGGACTTTACGAACAGGGTGCGCAAACCTTATCTTGACAAGTTCGTTATTGTCTTTATCGACGACATTCTGATCTACTCCAAGAGTCAGGAGGAGCACGAGCAACACTTACGTCTTATCTTGGAACTTATTCGAAAGGAGCAACTGTACGCAAAGTTTTCAAAATGCGACTTCTGGCTTCGTGAAGTCCACTTCTTAGGCCACGTAGTGAACAAGGATGGGATACATGTCGATCCATCCAAGGTAGATTCGATCAGAAACTGGCCTGCACCGCGTACACCGACAGAAATACGTCAATTCTTGGGTCTGGCAGGTTACTACAGACGGTTTATTAGGGACTTTTCAAAGATCACGCAACCACTTACGCTACTGACACAGAAGGGTGTTACCTATCGCTGGGGAGAGCCCCAGGAGACTGCTTTTCAGCACCTAAAGGATAGACTTTGCAGTGCACCTATCCTCTCATTGCCAGAGGGCACAGACGACTTCGTGGTTTATTGTGATGCATCCATTCGGGGACTGGGATGTGTGTTAATGCAGCGCGACAAGGTTATCGCTTACGCCTCTCGTCAACTCAAGGTTCACGAGCGCAACTACACGACGCACGATTTAGAGCTGGGAGCTGTTGTTTTCGCGCTTAAGATATGGCGACACTACCTGTACGGTACCAGGTGCACGATTTACACCGATCACAGGAGTCTCGAGCATATCCTTAAGCAGAAGGATTTGAATATGCGTCAACGACGATGGGTCGAGTTACTTAACGATTACGAATGCGCTATCAAGTATCATCCAGGCAAAGCCAATGTTGTGGCGGATGCCCTTAGTCGAAAGGACACTTTACCACGGCGCGTGCGAGCGCTACAGCTTACGATTCAGTCTAGCCTTCCTGCTCAGATACGAGCTGCTCAGACAGAAGCCCTGAAGCCCGAAAACGTCAAGGCTGAAGCCTTACGCGGCTCACGACAACAAATGGAACAAAAGGCGGACGGCGCCTACTATGTCACGGGCCGGAGTTGGGTCCCTTTCTATGGCGGTTTACGCGAACTCGTAATAGACGAAGCACACAAGTCTCGTTACTCGGTACATCCAGGGTCGGATAAAATGTACCACGACATCAGCACTGCATATTGGTGGCCTAGTATGAAGGCCCACATTGCTACGTACGTTGGAAAATGCTTGACCTGTGCGAGAGTCAGGGTCAAATATCAGAAACCAGCTGGCCTACCTCAACAGTCTACGATACCACAGTGGAAATGGGAAGAAATTTCCATGGACTTTGTTACAGGCCTACCGAGATCTCAGCGTGGGAACGACACAATATGGGTGATCGTGGATCGACTCACCAAGTCTGCACACTTCTTAGCTATTAAGGAAACGGATAAGTTCTCCACTCTCGCAGATATCTACCTCAAGGAAGTTGTTTCGAGGCACGGGGTGCCCATTTCTATTATTTCGGATCGCGATGCACGATTCACGACAGAGCTTTGGCAAGCGATGCACAAATCCTTCGGCTCAGAATTAGACATGAGCACAGTATATCACCCTCAGACGGATGGGCAGTCTGAGCGAACTATTCAAACTCTAGAAGACACGCTTCGAGCGTATGTTATCGATTTCGGCAACGGCTGGGAAAAGCACCTCCCTTTGGTGGAGTTCTCGTACAATAATAGTTATCACACCAGCATTCAAGCCGCTCCATTCGAGGCATTGTACGGGCGTAAATGCCAGTCACCTCTCTGTTGGGCAGAGGTGGGGGATAGTCAAATCACGGGTCCAGAGATTGTAGTGGACGCCACAGAAAAGATTTCACAGATACAACAACGCATGGCGGCAGCACGCGACCGTCTGAAAGCCTACGCGGACCAGCGTAGAAAGCCATTGGAAATTTCGGGTCGGGGACCGGGTTTTACTAAAAGTTTCACCCTGGAAGGGTGTAGTACGTTTTGGCAAACGGGGCAAACTAAATTCACGGTATGTCGGACCATTCTAGATCATAGAACGAATAGGCAGGGTAGCCTATAGATTGAATCTACCAACTGAACTCGGGGCAGTTCACAATGTCTTTCATGTATCGAACTTACAGAAGTGCCTATCAGATGAAAACCTTATCTTACCTTGTAAGGAACCCACTATCGACGAGCGGTTACAGTTCGTCAAGGAACCAGTAGAAATCACGGACCGGGATGTGAAGGTCCTCAAAAACAAGAGAATCCCTCTTGTTCGAGTTCGTTGGAACTCCAAACGTGGCCCAGTGTACACCTGGGAACGCGAAGATAGGATGACAGAAAAGTACCCCCAGTTATTCGGAACCAATGCAACCACTACTGAGGCTGAAGCTACTACTACTGAATTTCGGGACGAAATTCCAAATCAACGGGGGGATGATGTGACACCCCAGGAAAACCAGTAAACGATACAGCTTACCTAGCTTCCTCAGTGAGTGCATACCAAATTTCGGGACGAAATTTCCAATTAGTTGGGGATAATGTGACAACTCGAGTTCCTGACTTTCACTTTCGCATTAAATGCGCGTTGACTTTGACTGTTTAGTTGTTTGGATTATGGACTTGTAATTGTACACGTTGTGTTTTGATGAAATGAATTGTCGTGTTGCACATATGTGATTACTTGCTGTGGTATTAAAGTTATTATTAGAATATTATTAAAACACTTAGTTTAGATCGAAACATGTTATGCCAATCGAAGGACCCCGAAAGATATCCTTCGATTCGAAGGATCAACTGCCGGTTCGAAGGATCTCGAAACATATCCTTCGAACCAAGACCATATCCTTCGACTGGAACCCAGATCCTTCGGCCCAGTCTTTCAGATGGGCTTGGCCCATTTCTGTAATACGTATAAATACGTATCAGCATGTATCGGCTGTCATTTTCTATCATATTCCCAACCCTAGAGCTCTCCAAACTGTGACGGCAAGCTAGTAACCACAGGAGACCCTTGCGACCAAACCCTCATTTCGGTTAGTAAAATCTATTTGATTCGATCGTTCGTTTATATGCGTATGTGTTCACGTGTAGTGTGTTCTTGATTGTTGATGTAACCTGAACTGATACATGCCTGAATATTATGATTTTGAATACGATTGAATATCGATATAGATTTCACATAGGGTTTGATGATGTGTTAATGTGCGTTAACCGGTTTCGTGATACGTTTAAACTAGGTTCATGCTAGACAATGATTTCTGGATGATTGCGTTATGATTAGATGTGCTAAATGATTCTGATGTTTTGGTAATGATGATGACGGCTGTACAGATGATTAGGGTTGCTGTTCCTGTGAAAACGTAACTGATTGTGAAAACGTAACTGTTGATTGATCGAAAGATGCTTGTAGTCGAAACATAGCATTGACCGAAGGATAGATATGACCGAAACATAATTAAGTTGACCGAAAGATACCTTAGGTCGAAAGATGACTGATGGTACGAAACATACCAACTAGTCCGAAAGATAACTGTGAAAACTTGTAAGTGTCGAAAGATCACTGATGTGTCGAAAGTTAACAGTGGATCGAAGGATAGTAGCAATTATAAACATCCTTCGAAGGATGGAATGTATACATGAACTATTTGACATGCCATGCTTGATGATGAATGTTTACATTTGTAATTGTGTGCACTAGCTGATGAGTAACTAGGAAATGGTACGTGTTGCGCCGATGTACAAACTGACTGTTACGTGAACATTATATTGCATGCGAATCATTGTGAACATGAACTGATTTGTTATACGTGCGTACAGTAGGACGTGATTAATTACTAGTGAGCGCATAACTTAGCATACCGAGCAAACCAAGGTGAGTTCACACAGCCAAGGCATGGGTTCCCAGGGTGGGAATGGGTTGGATGATTAATTGTGCATACTTTGATACTGTAACGAACGATTAAACTGTTGATGCTTACGAACTACTCAACTGCCTTCGCACCCACCCTGGTCGGTAAAGACTATGGTCGCGAACGAACTGATAAATTGCCTTCGCACACACCCTGGTCGGTAAAGACTATGGTCGCGAACTAACAGGAAAACGTGGAACACCACCACAGGAAAACGTGGAACACCACCACAGGAAAACGTGGAACCCCACCACAGGAAAACGTGGAACACCACCACAGGAAAACGTGGAACCCCACCACAGGAAAACGTGGAACACCACCACAGGAAAACGTGGAACCCACCACAGTAAAATATACAAACGGCCCAGTAGAGCCACCTATTACAAATGAACTTACTATTACGCATTCTCTTTATGTGAACTCGCTCAACTAGTTTGTTGATCATTCTGTTGCATGCCTTGCAGATCGCTAGGTACTTGGAGCTTGCACTGGAGATGCGGGTCGTTGTGGACAAGGATCGTGGCTCTTCCGCTTTACTATTGTGATACTTAAAACTATTGATACTGGTTTATTTACTATGCTTCCGCAACACTTTTGAAACGATTTAATGTTTGAACACCTTTTGTATTGAATGGATGGTTTTCATTTACTTTATTTAATATTAAATGCATGTTCAATATGATTGGTGGCTTGATCCTGGTCAGTCACGCTCCCAAGCGGTGATACTCCGCAGGTGGATTTTGGGGGTGTGACACGCGAAACCCGCGTACACACCCGCGTCTCCTATCCTCGGTTCTGAAGGATACGTACGTAAAACCTACGTACACCCCATACGCGCTACTGTTCTCGGATGTGAAGAACAGGGATAGTACGGATAGTCTATTGGTTCACTAACATGGGAAGCCCCCGCTAATAGAACTTGCTATCGGCCCAGTAGAATCACCTGACATATATACTGTTATACATTTACTTACTGTGAACTCGCTCAACCATTTTGTTGATTCTTCTGCTACATACCTTGCAGGACCTTAGGTACATTTGGAGCTTGCACTGGAGGAGCGGGTCGTTGTGGGCAATGGATCGTGAATACTATGTTTAACGTTTCGAATATTTGAACTTATGATTTACCTTGGGTTTACATTAATATGCTTCCGCTATTGATACTATGTTTGGTTTAGAACATCAATTATATTGAATGGGGTTTTAACGAATTATCTTATTTATTTAAATTATGCTATGTTCAATATGATTGATGGCTTGATCCTGGTCAGTCACGCCTCCAAGCGGTGGTACTCCGCGTGTGGATTTTGGGGGTGTGACAAATTTCATGGACTGTCGTCCAAGCACGTTTAGTGGCACCGAAGGAGCAGTTGGACTCCTCCATTGGTTTGAAAAGCTCGAGTCCATATTTGAAATGTGTGAATGCCCTGAGGCTCGCAGGGTGAAGTACGCCACTGGTACTCTAGAAGGAATTGCGCTGACTTGGTGGAATGCGCAAGTTCAGATATTAGGGCTGGCAGCTGCTAACGCCACCCCTTGGAATGATTTCAAGGAGCTCATCAAACGAGAATACTGCGCACGTGATGACATCCACAAGTTGGAAGTGGAGCTCTTTCATCTGAAAATAACAGGGTCGGAAATTGAAGCTTATACGAAATGGTCAAACGAGCTGGCCATCTTGTGTCCAACTATGGTGGACCCTCCAATCAAGCGCATTGAGTTGTATCTCAAGGGGTTAGCACCAGAAATTCAGAGCCATGTGACATCGGCTAACCTTAATAATATCCAGGATATTCAGCGTCTTGCTCATCGCCTCACGGATCAGGCAGTGGAACAGAACAGGCTGCCTAAATGTATCAGCGCTACTGCTACCGTTACCACTTCTGCTACTCCTGCTACTCCCAGTGACACAGCAAGCGAAAATGGGAGGGGGATTCCAGCAAGGGTTCAGCTTCGGTTCAGTCTCAGGTTCAACAGCGAAAGACTGACAACTACCAGAGTCCTGGTCAGCAATCTTCGGGCAATCAGGGAAGGGGTGTGTATCGAGGAAATCACCCAAGGTGCAACAATTGTAACAGACACCACAGTGGCCAGTGCAACAAGGGTCGTTATCAGGGGTGTCTCAAGATGGGTCATGAGGCCAAGGATTGTAGGAGCCCACGGCCTGTAACTCAGAACCAGCAGCAACAGACGCCGCAGAATTAGCAACAGGGCAACAAGGGATGTTTTCAGTGTGGTGCTGAAGGTCACTTCAAAAGACACTGCCCTCAGTTAAACCGAAACCATAACAACAACAACAATAATAACCAAGGCAACGGAAACAACAACGGTGGAAACAACAATGGCAACGAAGCTAGGGGACGTGCATTTGTGCTGGGGCAGGGAGAAGCAAGGAATGATCCCAACGTAGTTATGGGTAAGTTTCTTCTCAACGACTTTTATGTTACTGTTTTGTTTGATTCAGGTGCGGATACCAGTTATATATCTTTGAAAGTTAGTCAAATGCTCAAACGTACCCCCCACACTTCTGATCACTAAGCATGTCGTAGAGTTAGCTAACGGTAAAAGTCTAGAGGCCACACACATAGTTCAGGGTTGTAATCTTATCCTCGCTGGTCAGACTTTCTCTATCGATTTAATTCCCATAGCTCTGGGTAGTTTCGATATCGTCATTGGAATGGACTGGTTATCCCAACAGCACGCAGAGATCTTGTGCAAAGAGAAGATTGTTCGTATCCCTCGTTCCGGTCGGGAACCTCTCGTAGTTCAAGGCGACAAGAGTGGTGCTGTGGTAGGCACCGTCTCCTTTCTAAAGGCCCAGAAGTGTTTACAAAAGGGTCACACTGCCATTTTGGCACTTGTTACGGACGCATCAACGAAAGAGAAGAGATTAGAGGATATCCCAGTTGTACACGACTTTCCTCAGGTGTTTCCTGAAGACTTACCTGGTCTACCGCCTCACCGCCAGGTTGAATTCCATATTGAACTAGCTCCACGAGCAGCACCCATAGCTCGTGCACCGTATCGCTTAGCTCCATCAAAATTGGAAGAACTATCTGCACAGCTACAAGAACTCTTGGATAAGGGTTTCATCCGACCTAGCTCTTCGCCTTGGGGAGCTCCAGTATTATTCGTGAAAAAGGAAGGACGGTACCTTCAGGATGTGCATTGATTACCGCAAACTGAACAAGGTGACAGTGAAGAATCGCTATCCTCTTCCACGTATTGATGACTTGTTCGACCAGTTGCAAGGGTCGAGCTACTACTCCAAGATTGATCTAAGGTTAGGTTACCATCAGCTGAGAGTCCGGGATGAGGACGTCTCTAAAACAGCATTCAGAACTCGCTACGGCCACTACGAGTTCCTAGTCATGCCATTCGGGCTAACGAACGCGCCTGCAGTCTTTATGGATCTTATGAACAGGGTGTGCAAACCCTACCTAGACAAGTTTGTCATTGTCTTCATCGACGACATCCTGATCTATTCCAAGAGTCAGGAGGAACACGAGCAACATTTACGACTTATTTTGAAGCTCCTTCGATCAGAACAGCTGTACGCCAAGTTTTCGAAATGTGATTTCTGGCTTCGTGAAGTCCATTTTCTAGGACATGTGGTAAACAAGGATGGGATCCATGTTGATCCATCCAAGGTAGATTCAATCAGGAACTGGCCTACACCGCGTACACCAACGGAAATACGCCAATTCTTGGGTTTGGCAAGTTACTACAGGAGGTTTATCAAATATTTCTCAAAGATTGCACAGCCGCTTACACTACTGACACAGAAGAATGTCACCTACCGTTGGGGCAATACTCAGGAGATTGCTTTTCAGCACCTAAAGGATAGGCTCTGCAGCGCACCTATTCTTTCATTGCCAGAGGGCACAGACGATTTCGTGGTTTATTGCGACGCATCCATCCAGGATCTTGGATGTGTGTTAATGCAGCGCGACAAGGTTATTGCATATGCTTCGCGTCAACTCAAGGTTCATGAACGGAACTACACTACGCACGATTTAGAGCTGGGAGCTGTTGTTTTCGCGCTCAAGATATGGCGACACTACCTGTACGGTACCAAGTGCACTATCTACACCGATCACAGGAGTCTCGAGCATATCTTCAAGCAGAAGGAATTGAACATGCGTCAACGTCGATGGGTTGAGCTACTAAATGATTACGAATGTGCCATCAAGTACCATCCGGGCAAAACCAATGTTGTGGCTGACGCCCTCAGTCGAAAGGATACTACGCCTAGGCGCGTACGAGCGCTACAACTTACTATCCAGTCTAGTCTTCCTTCCAAGATACGAGATGCTCAGGTAGAAGCATTGAAACCAGAAAACGTCAGGGCTGAAGCCCTACGCGGCTCAAGACAACAGTTAGAACAAAGGGAAGACCGCGCCTGCTACGTAACAGGGCGCATTTGGGTCCCATTATATGGCGGTTTACGAGAACTTGTGATGGATGAAACACATAAGTCTCGCTACTCGGTACATCCAGGTTCGGATAAAATGTACCACGATACCAGAACTACGTATTGGTGGCCTAGTATGAAGGCCCACATTGCAACTTACGTCGACAAATGTTTGACTTGTGTGAGAGTCAAAGCGGAATATCAGAAACGATCAGGCCTACTTCAGCAACCCAAGATACCACAATGGAAATGGGAGGAAATTTCCATGGATTTTGTTACTGGCCTACCTAGATCCCAGTGTGGGAATGATACTATTTGGGTGATCGTGGATCGACTCACAAAGTCTGCACACTTCCTGGCTATTAAGGAAACGGATAAGTTCTCCACTCTAGCAGACGTATATCTTAAGGAAGCTGTCTCAAGGCAAGGAGTGCCGACCTCTATTATCTCTAATCGAGATGCATGATTTACTTCAGAACTATGGCAAGCAATGCACAAAGCTTTTGGCTCTCTATTAGACATGAGCACAGCTTACCACCCTCAGACGGATGGGCAGTCTGAGCGCACTATCCAAACTCTAGAAGACATGCTTCGGGCGTGTGTTATCAATTTCGGCAACAGCTGGGAAAAGCATCTCCTGTTAGTGGAGTTTTCGTACAATAACAGTGACCACACCAGCATTCAAGCCGCTCCATTCGAGGCATTGTACGGACGTAAATGCCGGTCACCTCTCTGTTGGGCAGAGGTGGGGGATAGTCAAATCACAGGTCCAGAAATGGTAGTTGATGCTACCGAACGGATTGCACAGATACGGCAACGCATGGCGGCGGCTCGTGACCGTCAGAAAAGTTACGCTGATAAGCGCAGGAAACCACTCGAGTTCCAAGTTGGGGATTGAGTGCTACTCAAAGTCTCACCCTGGAAGGGTGTGGTTCGTTTTGGCAAACGGGCTAAACTGAATCCGCGGTATGTCGGACCGTTCGAAATCATAGAAAGAATAGGCAAAGTGGCCTACAAGCTAAACCTGCCAGCAGAACTCGGTGCAGTTCACAACGTCTTTCACGTGTCGAATATGAAGAAGTGTCTGTCAGATGAGACCCTCATAGTTCCTTTGAAGGAGCTCACTATCGACGAACAGTTGCGATTCGTCGAGGAACCTGTTGAAATCACGGACCGGGATGTCAAGGTCCTCAAGCACACTAGAGTACCTCTTGTTCGAGTTCGTTGGAACTCCCGTCGTGGCCCAGAGTTCACCTGGGAACGCGAAGATCTGATGAAACAAAAGTATCCTCAATTGTTCGCGAACAGTACAACCACTGCTGAGGCTGAAGCTACTGCGGAATTTCGGGACGAAATTCCAGATCAACGAGGGGAGGATGTGACACCCCAGGAAAACCAGGAAAACCATGCAACTTAACTAGTTGCCTCAGTGAGTACGTACCAAATTTCGGGACGAAATTTCTTTCAACTTGGGGATAATGTGACAACTCGTATTTCAGAACCTATCTTTGTGTTTACTGTGACGTGTATGAACTCTATGTGATCAATCGATATGTTGATGTTAACTAATGGATGCTACATGTTATGTGAATGTATGTATGTATGTATAATAAATTTGGTCACACAACGACTTCTAATCGCACAAGCCTTTAGGGCCGCACACCTTGTCCCTCGCCACACACTATTCTCGGCCCACTATGCTTGACTCGAGACCAAGGGCAACCCGTAATGGGTCCGGCCCATTCTTTTATTTGAGCACAACATAACATTAGGGGGATGAGGTGTAATCCTCATAATGCAGAAAAACACACACGCCTAACCCTAGCTCCCTCCTCTCCTCTCTCCTGTTCGACGGCAATCATCACAACCGAAGCACCATCTCGATTTGTTTAGTTATTCGGTTTTAAGGTTAGTGCTCTTTTGATTGTTGTTATGCTTTTGATGTTGTTTGTTGTTATATGACAACTAGGGTTTCATGCTAGTGATGTTTATTAATGAGCTTATGTTTTGAAATCGGATCATGTGTTTAGATGAATAGATGGTTTACAAGCAGCCTTGGTTTGGGTATTGCATGATGTTCGTGTGGCTAGGTTCGATGCCATAATCGATAATTGTATGTTGCGTGATGATTGGTTTTGTGATCAATTGATGATTGTTTGATCTAGCTCAATGATTTCAGGATTAATTGATTGGCCGTGATGTAGGGATTACATGCTAGCCGTTGAATTTGTTAATCAGATGATTCGATTGAATGTGTAACGGTTGTTCATGATTAGAGAAATATTTAGGGTGCATGATTGTTGAATAATTGTGACTTGACCTGATTTGTGAAACCGCCAAAGTTGTTTGCTGATATTACGGAGTCAATGAGCTGCAAAGTAGGAAACTGTTACACGTTCATAGTCTCGACAAGGGATTGCGAGTCGAGACCCCACTGTCTCGACTCGAGACCACAACACCCACACACAAACAGCACAACTCGAGACCACTGATGCGGGCCTTGTTGCGACTCGAGACCTGACCCGAGAACATCCAGTCTCGAGTGATAAATGCATAAGTCGAGATCTCCTTTAGTTGCGACTCGAGATCGTTGAGGCTATAACACGAGATCACTGTCTCGACTCGAGATCTCTAGTCTCGACTCGAGACCATATACACGTGCACACTGTTGGACTTGCACACTGTTACGGGCCTAAGTAATTGGGCCGCACTGTTGGACTTTGATTGTTTACGTGATGCTACTGTTGAATTCGTATGAACTGATGATAATTGCCATAGTTACATGTGTATGCCATGATCAATACTTGTACACAACTTGTTAGAATACGTGAAGAACATATACGTGCACTACCTAAATACGAACCTGACTTGTATGGTAACCATGGTAGGACGTGGTTGACCACCAAATAGCTTGATTGACTTTTCTGTGTATCTGCCGAGCAAACCAAGGTGAGTTCAGACTCTTACCAAGGCATGGGATTCCCGGAGTTGGGAATGGGATTGAAGGAATGGAATTGTACTTACACTGTTACTAGACTATCTACCATCGTCCTCGGATGCGAAGGATACATACGTAAAACCTACGTATACTTGTACTCATCACTGTCCTAAGGATGCGAAGGACACTTACGTAAAACCTACGTAAACTTATATATACTACTGCCTCGGGTTGTGACAGGCACTTACGTAAAACCTACGTAAACCCTCGCATACCACTGTCCTCGGGTTGAGAAGGACGCTTACGTAAAACCTACGTAAACCTTGTACGTACTACCATTCTCGGGTTAAGAAGAACACTTATGGTTACAAATAGTCTAGTGTATATACAAACATGGGAAGCCCCCACTAATAGAGCATACTATCGGCCTAGTAGAGCCACATGTTACAAAACGAACTTACTATTACGAACTTACTTACTATGAACTCGCTCAACTAGTTGACTCTCTGTTACATGCCTTGCAGGACCATAGGTACTCATGGAGCTTGCACGGGAGGCGCGATCGTTGTGGGCCCATGGACTGTTGAGTTCCATGTTAAACATTTATATTTTGAGAACTTGATTCTTATGTTGGGTTTTTCATTAATGCTTCCGCTACACTTGATTATGTTTGGTTTTGAAAACACCTTTCGTATTGATGAATAACTTTTACTATTTACTTATATGTTCAATATGATTGGTGGCTTGATCCTGGTCATGTCACGCCTCCAAGCGGTGGTACTCCGTGTGTGGATTTTGGGGGTGTGACAGTTTTCGATATTGTTTGGTTGTATGAAAACGTTTTAAAACCTACTTCGCTATAATCAGTGGCTCTGATACCAAACTGTCACACCCCCAAAAATACCACAAGCGGAAACCCCCGCGAGGTGGGTGTGACGTACAGGATCTAGCCACTAATCACATTGAACCATAAATAAAATAGAACCTTCCATTAAATAAAATAGTATAATTCCAACACAGGTTTAGATAGTCAACATGTTGAGCGGAAGCATAATAGTTTGTTCAATAAGTTTAAATAATATGTTCAAAGGCAAAGCAATGTCAAGGAGCGTTCCATTTGCCACGACCCGTGACCACTCCAGCTTCCCAGACAGCAAGTCCCATGACAGTGTACCTAAGGGCCTGCAAGCATGCAGAAAAGTGTATTAGCGAAAGCTGGCGAGTTCACAGTGTTTTAACCATTTGTTACCCAGTAATGATTTATGATATGTTGATAATAACTCGATACCGTAGACGGCTCCTTTTTGCCCATCTCCAATGCTCTATCAAACATTGGTCATGATTTTAAGGTTATTAGTTCACGCCCGTCCTATCCAGGTACATCGTGAGGGTGCCAAACCTAATGGCGCTATCAACTAATAACCCCATTGCCCTACAAGCAACTAGTTCGGTAGTATGATGGGACTTAAGTGATAGAAAGTGAGTGTATCATCCAACATCAACATTTACTGAAAACCACCTCATATCCCCTACAGAAATATGGGTTTGTGAAAACTGCCTCATATCCCCCACAAGGGTATGGGTTTATGAAAATCCGTTTATTTGTTTGCCTGTCTGATTGTCCCCACCAGACGCATGCTTGTGTTGAGAGAAGTGAACTCACCTTAGATTAGCTCGGCCGATAAACAAAAGGTCACTTGAGCTATTTGTGGTCAACCACGTCCTAACATGGTTACCATACAAGTCAGGTCCAGGTTCAGGTAATGCACGTAGGTTTACACATAAAGTAGCAAGTTACATACACACAACGATCATGGAATACACATAGAAACATGTTAACAATATCGATCAAGTACACACATAAACCCAAATTGTGCGATTAAAGTGATTGGGCCGTTGCGGTTGTGCGAGCCCAATCACCTTGTGCTATTTAGAAGAATACGCCCAATAATTGTCTGACCCAACGTGTTGTGCGATCAGCACAAACTTGTGTGATCCACAACAGGTTGTGCGATCCAACATATCCCGACCCAATAAAACATGCAGTCCAATATTATGTGCGGCCCAAAAGTATTAAACAAGGAAACTTCTTGTGCGGCCTAATATATTGTGCGATTAGCACAGTCTTATGCGATCCACAATATATTATGCGGTCATGCATAAGCAGACAGTACCATGTGCTTACACAGTTGTACTTCATGCATTCCTATCTTGTGCGACTAACTTGTGGGGTCTAAGAGCTTGTGAGTTCAGCTCTTGTGCGATCAGACCATGTACGATCTGATCTTATGCGACTGAGGACATGTGCGATCAGTTACATACTTCCTAAAATCATGCAATCAGTTACCTTGTTTCCATTTATTTTGCAAGACTAATTCTAACAGTTTCCAATTTTTACATTGATCGATCAATCAAGGGTTTTTAATTAATTCCTTTGAACACTAATTATTACTTAATCATAAACATATAAGATCAAAGGGTTCAACTTTCTTAGATTCATACGAACATCAATAACGATTAAATCATGTATAACCACTAACCGTACATCAACCGAATCATTCATTCATATCCCAACTATCATCCGATTCAGTTTTGCGAACAATCAAAACAGCCCTATTATGCAGTTCTAGTTAATCATTTATCATCACAACACCAAGATTATATCAAACATTATATTAGTCATACACATATTCCGGATTCCTATGATTAAATCTTCTAGCATGAACCCTAGTTTTTCATATAATTCAGAACATCAAGATCATAACAATCAATCATGGCAACTAACAAAAGTATAAATAGTGCATTTAGTACCGTACAAGTAATGCCTCCAGATTTTAAGCGCAAACACCATGGCCCCCAACTCTAAGTCGTGAGTCGTGTAATTCTTCTCGTGAACCTTCAACTGTCGAGAGGCGTAAGCTATCACCTTTTCGCGTTGCATCAGCACACAACCGAGACCCTGAATAGATGCGTCACAGTACACCACGAAGTCTTCAGTACCCTCAGGTAAAGACAGAATCAGTGCACTGCAGAGTTTTTGCTTCAGAAGAAGCTGGAAGGCGTCTTCCTGTTTCGTTCCCCAAGAATACGCGACACCTTTCTGTGTCAATGTGGTGAGAGGTTGAGCGATCTTTGAAAATCCCTCAATGAATCTATGACAGTCATTGATGTGCGTGAAGTGTGTTATATTTTAGGTATATATTTTAAGCCCTTTTACACTTTTTAGCCAAGTTTTAAATTTATAAAACACGATATTTACTAACACTAAACACACATATGGGCAAGTGCACCCATCGTGGACGTAGTATAGTGTTGGTAAGATATCGAGGTCATCCAAGGACACAAGAGCTTTTAGTACCGGTTTATCCTCAACGTCTAATCAAATCAAAATGTTAGAAAAAGATTTTTAAACTTAGAAAATAAAACTAACTAAAATGCTGAAGATAAAAATAAAAATAAAAACAGATAGACAAGATGAATCACTTGGATCCGACTCGTGTGTTAGTGTAACCTTTGATTATTTTCGCACTTTTGCACTTGTTTAAGAGAATATCTTAGTTATTGTAGTAGGCCCCTCTTTTGAAGGCGACGTTACCCTCAACCCAGTAGTTTGAGTCAGCAAGGATACAATCCTAAAGGGTCGGATTATTGAAAGATAATTAATTAAGTTATTAATGCATAATGTGGTAGGCCCCTCTTTTGAAGGTGACGTTACCATCAGCTAAGTAGTCTGAGTCAGCAGGGATACAGTCCTAAGTAGCTGGATTAAAGTTTTAATAGTAGTTTAACTTATGAGGGGATCAAAAAGTTTGGACCCCCGCCATCCAATACCTTTGGGTATTGAAGGAGGTCCTACTAAATTTGACCCAGGTCCCTTGCAGGATCTCTAAACGCTGAACAACGGCAAGACTCTTACCAAAACATTCTCTTAACCCCCGACCAGGTAGCCAACATACCTCCATATAGACCGTGGAGATATGAATGGTGAAAATCTTTTATTTTATATAGACAATAAAATAATGCCAAGACACCGCGGACAAACGATAAGGAAGAATCATCTTCAACATAAGAAACTAGTTATTAAAGTCCTTAATACATAACCAATTAAAAAGTGCAAAAGATTAAAAATAAAAAGTATTACACTAAACACTTGTCTTCACCAAGTGATGTAAGAGCCTTAGGCAAACATGGCCTTTGATTGTCAAGAACTCTTACGATCAATCTTGGATCCCGAGATGACTCACACACTCTATGATGGACAATGGATGATGGTGGTGGATGATGGTGTTATGGTGGTGGTGGGTGAAGTGTGAGAGAGGTGGTGTGCCAAGGGATGAGTTGAAATGGCTTCAAGCACTCCTATTTATAGGCTGAACAGAAGCTCGGGCACGGCCCCGTGCCCGCTGGGCATGGCCCCATGTCCATCTTTGTCTCTCTCCTCATTAATTGTAATTCGCAATTACAATAAATGCGCCTGCAGGACTCTGACCACGCCCCCGTGTCCGCTGGGCATGGCCCCGTGATGGGCAATAGAAGCTTCTAAAGGTTTGTCTTTTCTGCTGCTTCTTGGGCACGGCCCCGTGCTCGTTGAGCACGGGGCGTGTTCAGTCTTCTGTTTCTTGGTTTTACTTGGGAAGATGTTGTTGAGGGGTCGGGCATTCCACTTTGGCTCCTTTTCTTGTATTTATGTTAGATTTTGCTGTCTTTTTGCTTCTTTTGTTAATTTGAGCTCATTTAATCCTGAAAATACAAAAGGAAGACAAAAACACACTTTTTCCAACATTTGTACTAAAAAAGGGTTTGTTTTATGCCACAATTGATATAATTTATATGTTGCATTTTGCGTATATCAAATACCCCCACACTTGAATCTTTGCTTGTCCTCAAGCAAAACTCTTTATAATGTGGCTTTATTCACTCCCAAATGGAATGGGTAGAAGAGAAGGTTTTTGGGCTTGTCATAGAGTGTCGGGATTTCCAAGATTCTTTATTGAGGTTTTATTTTTATTTATTTACAATCCTATTCGGCATGATTCATTAAGAACATTCCTTAAGATAAATTACTTATTAGGGCATAACACACCTTTTTTAAAATCTTATTTATATACAAGTTCACATACCTCACGGGAGATCACTCAACAGAAGGTGTATTTTTAGTGAATCACTCGAGAGCGGCATGGAACTTACTCCTATCATAAGCTTGCCAAGCAATCAATCCTCCTCCTTTTTAACTATATACCTTTGTAAATATCAAGAGGACTTTATGGGTTTTTGGCTTGGGCTAAAGGTGGGTGGTTGGGTTAGTGGTTAGTAAAAATGGCGAAAGGCGTAACAAACGTCGGTTTGAAAGACTTTTTATTTTTCATATTTTTATTTTATTTCGATGAACTGTTTAAACAAAGATATTTGATAAACTTTGTTTGTTTGTTTGGCTTCATCGAATTTTTTTTAAGGAAGTCATAAGAGAACCGAACGTTGTTACTAAAAAGTAAAAAAATAAAAATAAAAAGGTTTAGGTGGGTAAAAAGGGTTGTTTTGGGTTAAGAAATGAAAAGGTTTAGGCTCAAAGGGGTTAACTAGGGGGATTTTGGGTAGGTGGTAAAAAAAAAAAGAAAAATAATGGTGTAGAATGAAAAAGGGTTAGTCCTAATGTTTCCATCATTTACTTACTCGGGTTTAAGTTGGTAAGGACCGGGAATGTATTGTTGTGGCAAGTTCTAGAGTCGTATAAACCAAGCGGCTATTCACACAAGAAACGAAAAATGAGCATTTAGTGTAAAGATATATATATTTGTATGCTCGTTAAAGGCTCAAAACTCACTTTTGTGGGAAAAGGGTTTTTATGTGATCAGGTATATATAATCAGATTTTAACTAAGTTTGTCATGCCTTTTCATAATTTTCTTATGTTGGTTCTTTTTATCACGACGCTATCGGTTGTAAATTTGTAAAAATATAACCTTTTTAAGACTTGAATTCCCAACTTAAACTTAGACAAGTAAAAAAAAATGAAAATTTTTTGGAAAAAAATTGGGGTGATTCGCGGTTCCGATAGAGTTTTGTGTAAGGCTTGTTATTAGGACTTGCAAAATTCAAGGTTTTAGCACCCCCCTCCCCCCACACTTAAATTACACATTGTCCTCAATGTGTCCCAAAAATAAGTTTTTAGGTTGATTGAATGTGTAAAATGGTGTAAAAAGCAAAATTTTATGTTACTGGCAGTCTGGACACGGCCCCGTGGGGACCGGGCACGACCCCGTGTTCAGGTGCCAGTGATAAAAATTTAAGAAAAGAAACAGAAGCCTGGGCACGGGGGCGTGTCCTGTGAACACGGCCCCGTGTCCAGTTACCTGAACTGGGCGATTTGCTGTAGATTGTGCAGCACGGGGCCGTGTTGGATGGACACGACCCGTGCTGAGCCTACTGTAATGGGAGATCGTTGTCGGATTGCTCTGTTTTACTGCATGGGGCGATGTTTCTCGTTTCCCTTGTTATCATTCACCATCCAGAGTGTGTTTTATTCCTGCAAATTAAAATTAAACTAAAAGATTAAACTAAACTAAGGATAGTTCCGCGGAATGCCTCCTTGGTGCGCCACGTTTATAAGGGTCCTTGGCTAGACCCAAGGTGAGGTTATATGTTTTCCGAGCGGGATGTTTTGCATCCCATGTTGCATCGTCGGAGAGCATCATCCAAACTCGAATCAATAACCTTCATGTAATTGACCGGGTCATCGTCCTCTATTCTCTTCCCAACCCCGAACTTCACTTTCTTATCACCATATTTTAAGGTGAGTGTTCCGTCATTCATGTCTACCACTGCTTGTGCGGTGGCTAGAAATGGTCTCCCTAGTATGAGGGGGACATCGGTGTCTTCTTCCATATCAAGTATGACAAAGTCGGCCGGGTAGATGAAATTATCAACTTTGACTAGCAGATTTTCAGCGACACCTTGCGGGAATTTGACGGACCGATCAGCAAGCTGTATACTCATCTTTGTAGGACTCGTTTTGCCTAAGCCGAGTCTTTTGAACATTGATGCTGGCATGAGGTTGATGCTAGCCCCAAGGTCGGCTAGCGCATTTCGAATGGGGGAGTCCCCAATCGAGCAAGGAATTGTGAAGCTTCCGGGATCAATCTTCTTTTGGGGAAGTTTGTTGAGCACGAGGGCGGAGCATTCTTCGCCTAAGTTAACTAATTGCAATGATTCAATTTTCCTTTTATGAGTGAGGAAGTCCCTCATGAATTTTGAATATTTAGGCATTTGGGTTAGGACGTCAATGAAAGGAATGTTGACATGCAATTGTTTTAGTAGACTTTCGAATTTTGCGAATTGCTCATTGGTCTTCTGACGGATTAACCTACCGGGGTAAGGAACCCGAGGAGCCTTGGTGGGCTCTGGTGAGGGAGGAGAACCTTCTCTTGTTGGGGCAGTGTTGCGATTTCCTAAGTAGGCGGCGGGCCTTCCGCGGGACCCACGGTACGGTTCCGTAGTGTTATAAGATGAACTTGTGCCTTTGGGTTTGTTTCGGTATTACTTGGTAACGCACCTTGTGGTCTCTCGAAGAAATTTTGGGCTAGTTGATTTATTTGTTTTTCGATGTTTTGCATACTGGCTTGTTGATTTCTAAAATTTGATTCTAATTGTAGAAACCTATCCGAGTTTTTCTTTTTGGTGTCGGAGATGAGGCGAGATATAGTATCTTCAAGCCTTTCTCGTCCACCTTGTTGTTGAGAAAAATTTTGTGACTCATTTCTCGGTTGTTGAAAGTTTGTTCGTTGATTTAGGTTTTGTTGGTTACTACTATTGCCGGGTTCTCTCCAACCAAGGTTAGGGTGGTTACGCCATCCTTGGTTGTAGGTGCCCGTTGGGGGACCCGACGGCCTAGATCTATTATCAAAGTAGTTTACCGACTCTGTTTGATCATCTATTTCTTTCATACAACTCAATTTTCATGTGGCCCACCACACCCTTCACAAGCCATAACCGAGACTGTTTTTGTCATTTCATGTGGCCCACCACACCCTTCACAAGCCTCGATTTGGGCTTGTAAAGAAGTGCTTTCATCAACCTTATGGGCGCCCGGGGCAATAGATTTATTGCCTCGGGGAGTGTGCCATTGAAAATTGGTTTGAGCAATTTCCTCAATTTGATTATATATTTCCTGCGGGCGGCGATTACCTAAAAGTCCCCCGGAGCTAGAGTCAAGTGTTTGTCTAGTATGTGGCAACAATCCATTAAAGAAAGTGGATACTTGTTGCCACACCGCAAGACCGTGATGAGGACACTTTCGTAATAGCTCCTTGAACCTTTCCCAAGTTTCATATAAGGATTCCCCCTCGTCTTGCGAGTATGTATTAATTTCAGTCATTAATTTAGCCGTTTTAGCGGGAGGGAAATACTTATATAGAAATTTTTGGGCTAGTTCATCCCAGGTGTTTACCGAACCAACTGGGAGGGTGTTAAGCCAAGCTTTTGCTCGGTCTTTTAGTGAAAATGAAAACATTCGAAGGCGGATGGCGTCATTTGATGCTCCATTGATCCGAAAGGTATCACATATTTCTAAGAAATTAGTGATATGTAGATGGGGATCCTCGTCCGCAAGCCCATGAAAGGTTGCAGAGTTTTGAAGCATCTGT
Organism: Helianthus annuus; assembly: GCF_002127325.2. NCBI lineage: Eukaryota > Viridiplantae > Streptophyta > Magnoliopsida > Asterales > Asteraceae > Helianthus > Helianthus annuus. Next base: position 105,511,680 of record NC_035443.2, read on the forward strand.
ATCAAATGTGGCCGAAGTTCGAAGTTGTTGGCTTCGACATTCGGTGCATTGATAGCGGCACCGAGGTTACCTACGGTGGGCCGTAGGTAATCCATGAGGGTACGTTGGTCCGCCATTGGAAGTGGGTCCCCGAAACCTTCTCTTGGTTTTTAGCTTTTAGTCTTTTTTTGAGAAAGCGTTCGGGTTCTTCTAGAGGTTCTTTTATGTCTTTGTTAGAACTGGAGCTCATACACTACGTAAAGGTGGCGTCTGGTTCCAAATCTTGCAACAAAAACAAAAAAAGAATGCTGGTCAGAAAGTTCACCACGGCCCTGTGCTCAATGAGCACGGCCCGTGGTCGGAGTTACAGTGATTGTTTTCCGGATCCCTGTTACTGGAAAGTTGGACACGGCCCCGTGTTGCACCGACACGGCCCCGTGCTCAGCCTTCTGTAACTCGGAAAATAAAAACTGCCAGTACCAATGCTGGGCACGGCCCATGTCCGACCAGGCACGGCCCGTGCTGAGCTCTGCAGAAGCTGAAACATTTAAGATAATGTTGGTGCATGTTTGTGACAACAGCTTAGATTTGGTCTTTGGATATCTTGTAATTAGTAAAATGATAAACGGTTAGCGGGTTAGCTTGGTATTAGTGAGAATATAGAGTTTGGGCTAAACAAAACCCACATTGGGTCTAGGGGGCGAATTGGGCTTGTCCATGTAGTAAACCCTAGTCCAATTAGCAAACCTTGTGTTATATAAACAAGGTTAGGCTTTAAGGTTTAGGTTAATCAGCCAAAAACCAGAGATTGTGAGAATTTCGTGAGAGCTCCTACAACTTGGACGAATTTGAGAGAGTGTTAGGGTTTTGATTGATTGTAATCAGTTTTGATAGATAATCAATAAAAACCCAGTTTGAAAGTGAATTGCTGATTTCGGTTTCTACTCATTCTGCTATATTATGATCAAGAGGATTCCGCACTCTTGATCGGATTGACAATTCTGTAAAAGATCCATACATCAAGGGGACCTACAATTGGTATCAGAGCATTAGGCTCTTGAAGGCTCGGTTCAGAATTGTGTTCTGCAGAAACAGGGAGTTTTTCGAATTTTGTGTTAAACCTGACAATTAGGGTTTCGAATTTTTTGACTGGTTTGATAAAAATTTTCGAATTTTTTGGCTGTTTTGATCTTCTGCTTTGTTTGTTTGCTGATTTGCAGGTTTGCAGGACAGTTCTTGGTTGATTGTTTGAAGGATTTTGGCTGGAAACGCTTGAAGATTCGAAGATTGTTCTTCGTGTTCTTCACGTTCTTCGTGATGTTTATTACTGATTTTCAAAAATCACTGATATTTTGCTGTTTTGATTTTGCAGATTTGTGTTGGAGAGGAGATAAAATCTTCAGAATTTCAGAAAGATTGAATTTCCTTATTACTGCCTAGCGAATTTAACAAATTCGCAAACAGGACCAACATAATTAACTGAACGGAGAATTTGGGACTTAATAACTCGGTCATCGGCAAAATTAAATCCAAAGGCAACTTTGGTAATCGTATAATTTTCCACAGCGAAATTATTACGATTTTCGGCGACTTTACAGGTCGTCATAATAGCGAATTTGACCAGCGAAAATAACCAGCGAAATTGATCAGCGAAGTTGGCAGCGAAATTGACCTGTACGCGAACTAGAGCAGCGAATTTGAACAAGTTACTGACCAACGAAATTAATCACTGATCCAGCAAAATTACCAGCAAATTAACAAAACCAGCAAATTTAAAAGTGGTGGAATTTCAATTCGCAAGCGTCGATAAAATTTCAGTGTTTTGCAAATAGAAAGTGAACCGTAACTCATTTGAAGAAACCGTCTGCACCGTTGAATTCGTGGGATTTTTAGGACAAAAAAAAAGAATCTGGAAAATCCCGAATTCGGTTTTTAACATTATATATCATTGAACTCGTCTTTTCGAGACGATTCTAACGGTGTAATTTGGTAACCACTGTTTTCGGAAAAATTTTGTACGGTTTTATCAGTCTGTTACGTTAAAATGTCGAACATGTCAAGTTTGAATGAGCTGTTAAGAATGGAGCATGAGGTTGGCACTACCAACAAACCGCCTAAGATGATGAAGGTGGAAAATTATCTGACGTGGAAGGATCGTTTTCAGTCTTTCATTGAATATCAGGATACGTGCATGTGGATATGTATTGAAGATGGGTACACGTACCCTACACACGACTTTGAGGGCAGACCACGTAGAACAGCCTATGTGAATATGCAAGAAAATGACAAAAAGATGTATGAGGCTGAAAAGAGAGCCTTGGCTGTAATAAAGATGTCGTTACCTGATAGCATCAAGCATACCTTCAAGAAGTACACTAATTCAAAGGATATGTGGGATGCATTAGAGAAAAGATACGCGGGAAATGCTGATGTCAAGAAGAACAAGATTGATCTACTAAAGAAGCAGTTTGCTGTTTTCAAGTACATGAAACATGAGTCACTTGAAGACATCATCACTCGTTACTACCATCTGATGTCAGAAATGGAAAATTATGAGATCGATTGCTACACTGAATAGAGAAGAATGGCAAGCTGCTCGATGCCATACCTACCAAGTGGGATATCTACACTCTCATGATCAAGGGAGAAGCTGATTATGAGACAAAAGAGCTTAAAGAAGTAATTGGCAAGCTCAGAGCTTATGAGCTCAGTATGAAGAAGAAAGACACTGGATATGATCAGGTTCAAGATCCAGGGGTTTTGTGACACCCCACGAAAACACTCTAACACACTAGCTTCTTCAGCGACTGTATGCTAAATTTCGGGACAAAATTTCTTTCAACTTGGGGATGATGTGACAACCTACGCTTACGACATTAGCGTTGTTATAATTATCTTATCTTACTTTTATAAATGCCTGAACTTGTGTGGCGATTTAGTTATATGTATCTAATTTATGGCATAACTCGAATCGTTTGAACCGTGGCTTAACTCGTGTAACCCGAAACTTTTGAGGCCCGAACCATAAATTAATTATTACACATTACAGCAGTCGATTGATTAATTACATGTTTATAGTTAGTTGGTTTATTAACTATATTGTAAAAAAATATAGATATATAATAATAATAAGAAAAATAACAATAATAATAATAATATATTAATTAAACAAACATCAGCCACATTGTTTTTTTTTCTTGCTTGTTGGTCATCGGCCACTTAAAGAATCCCAATTTTCTTTTATGTGCACATTAGGATCATATATCCCTAAACACAAACCACCACCTACTGTGGTGTGTGTTTTGGTGTGAGATGCGGCCCAAGAAAAGAAGCAGCCAACATGTAGTCTCAGCCCACTTTAATCCTACCGTCCACACCTTGTTCCCCTTTTATTTACGTAGCATGTTTCATCTAACCCTAATCACATATTGTGCTCTCTCCCTCTTCTACCTCCTGTCGACCAACAAGTGACCCAAGAATTCCTACACGAGTTCGGTTCAAGGCTCGATCTCATTTCATTCGCTGCTAGGTACTTTAGTTTTGTATTTTTATAAAGTTTTAATGTTTATATCTGATTTGTATAAAGTTATCATGGCTGCGTTTTTCTGATTGGATTGATGATTCTTGATGAGATGTTGATACATGTACTTCGAGTGGTAGAGATCATGTGTTATTATGTTTAGGTCGTTTATGTGATCAGTTAGACAACTAGGATTTTAATTTTTTTTCATTATTGTATATATTAATGTTCTAGCATGATATATAGAGTGTTATTGGCTGTGCCATGATTAAATGCTGAGTTATTATGGCTGCGTTTTACGGTTAGAATTAAAATAGTTGTTGTTGGGTTGAATCACGGGTTCGGGTATGTCTCTTGGGTGTTGTTTATGAGTTTAACCATGTGGTTAGTGATAAATTAGTTGCTACATGTTCTTATTTATGATACAAACTTGTTGTAAATTATGTTTACGTGTCTCGGGTTCGCTAGTTATTGTTTGCGGGATTGGGAAACGAAAACAGGAAATCTGTCCAACGAATTCAGCCAACTTTCGTTGGCTGTAACCAGGTCGTAATATATCGAAAAATCGATTTTCTGAAGTCTAAATTATATGTTTTCGAAAAACGATTCAAATGGCACTGGAATCATGATTTTTGGACGTCGTTTTCTATTTTAAATAAACTATTTCGTTTCAGCAACTAAAGCTGAGTTTTCCTGCAGAAAATACGCTGACTTGCGTAGCCTGTTCCGGGAATTTAAATTATCGAAACCTTACGTTTTCAGAGCCTAAAACTAAGTAACCGGAAATAGCTTTCAAACAGAAGTGGTTTAGTATTTTTTGGACAGGTCTGGGTATTTTTAGCGGAATTGTTTGTAAAACTGCTATGAGCTGCCATTTTCTGCAGAAAATGCAGCGAACGTTTTGCATCATAACTCGGTGTGTGTTTACTGTTTGAATGTGAAAATTTTACTATAGATACTAGGGATCGGGCATGTGATTTTGTTTTTGGTTTTGCGCCAATTGGATACACAGATATTTTTAAATAAATTGTTCGGCAAACGTGATCAGATTACATCAAATCTGATCATGGTTTGGCGCATGATTTTTCACGAAAAATCCGTAAGGAATTTGGTCACCAAATTTTAATGCAATGGTTTTTGGTTCGATTGAAACGTTCTGTAATTCTTCGGGAACTATTCAGTGCCGGAACGGTCCCGATTAACGCACCGCAAATTGTCTGAAAGTGCACTTAAAAGCTGAAAGTTTGTGACAAGATTTATTTGTGATTTGTGACGAATATGTGGTCGCTAATTCGAATAGCGACACATTGCATGCATGTGTACATATATACATTATAATATTTTATGTACAACATGTTAGAATACGTGTAGGAACTTTGTGCTCTATTTGAAACCACTAATTGACTAAATGGTAATCATACTAGGACGTGATTGACCAACCCTGACCGTTAGCTATTTTAAGAGTTCAAGCGAGCAAATCTAAGGTGAGTTCACACTCTTACCAAGGCATGGGGTTCCCAGGGCTGGGGAATGGGATGGAATGATTACTCGTACTTTCATTGTTACTGGAACATGTACCACTGTCCTCGTTAGGGAAAGGACACCGATAGATACAACTAGACTAGTAGCACATAGGAAGCCCCCACTAATCTTCGCACACATGTCTGTGAGACCGCGATACAAATACTAATCTTCGCAAACATGCCTGGAAGGCCGCGATACGAATACTAATCTTCGCAAACATGCCTGGAAGGCCGCGATACGAATACTAATCTTCGCAAACATGTCTAGGAGACCGCGATACAAATACAACTAGTCTAGGATACGTGGAAAGCCCCCCACTAATCTTCGCACACATGTCTGGGAGACCGCGATACGAATTAATACGATACATGGTTTACAAAACGAACATTTGATTTATGAAACGAATATTATAACTAAACAACCAACTGTGAACTCGCTCAACTTTGTTGTTGACTCTCTGTTACATGCCTTGCAGGTCGTTAGGTACTCATGGAGCTTGTACAGGGAGGCGCGGTCGTTGTGGGACATGGCAGTGTGTGCCATGCTAAAAACATTACTTTATTTCGTACTTAGTACTTACATTGGGTTTTACAATTATGTTTCCGCTAAACACTTAACTATGGCTTTGATTTGAAACACCTTTCATATTGTGTGGTTGAATTTTACTTATTACTTGTTATGTTCAATATGATTGGTGGCTTGATCCTGGTCAGTCACGCCTCCAAGCGGTGGTACTCCGCGTGTGGATTTTTGGGGGTGTGACAGATTGGTATCAGAGCCATTGGTTATAGTGAACTTGGTTTTAAAAGGGAAAAGCATTTTGACAAAACCAGACTATAACCTGTACTGTGCTCAACGATCCACAACGACGCTTCGCTCCACGTGCAAGGCTCAACACTTTAGGTGATGTGATTTAAGTTTATATTGCCTACTTGCTAGATCACTTTTGTGTAATGTGCTGTTTATGGTATGTTTATTTAGAGTAGTAGCATGCTGCCTGTTAGCCCTACTGCATCCTTTATGACACACAATTGTTTAATTATTTTACAAGTGGTGGTCAAACCCCTTTCTGATTTCTCATCACCCTGCTACGACAATCGTATATGCGTTCTATCTATTCTTACGCTTATCTCGACTTGACGTCGCCATTTGACCCTCCGTACATTCGGTTTGTACGTCAACATTCACGAAGACCAGACCTGGCTCAAACGAACTCGGGGTTAGGAGAACTATACCCACACATCCCTCTTGACGAACCTCGTCATCTCCACCGGTCGTCATTACCAGAAACGAAGCAGCCACAGTTACACGCGTTTGTCGTTTTGCAACTCGCAACCCTACCAACCAAATTCTATTTTGAACAAGTGATGTACTTCCGTGACCGTGATGCAACGAACTTCCCTATTTGTGTCGTGCCGTCAGACCTCATTACTAGAATTGCTTCTAAGCAACAGGGTACTTGGTTGAATTCTTCGGTTATTGTTGGACCCCTGTTTTCGCGCGATTCTTCGTATGAACCTCATTAATTCCCTGTTTCTTCGATTGATTTAACGAAACGCCAACAACCATATCACGATTTTCATCGATCACAAGACTACCTTATTACCCTGTTGGATGGTTTATTCTCATTCTACTTGATTAGCTCTCTCGTATACCCAACTTAGCGAATGTATGCCATTACTGGGGAAATAGTCTTCAGGACATTTAGGGACGGAGATACGGATCACACAACCTACCGACGAACACGATAATTTATATGTTTACCTGACCTACCTTGCACTACAAGAGACGTACTTTAATTTCATGATAGTTTTTCTTAAATATGCGGCATCTTTGCACTAGCTCTTGCACCGACACATGCTTATTGACTAATGGTATGTCCAATTTCTACCATTGGCTTAGACCAAACCATCACTCTCTTACCACAGTGACATTACGTTCTCGCTACTCCATGCTGAGATACTGAAACGAACATGCTCTAGCCTAGAGAATTTGGACGGCACGACTTTAGATCATTGGTGATCACTCCTTGAAACCTTGAGGGTGGTGATGTATTGTTGATACAATCATACTCTCTTGAGCACGTTTTCGCGTCTTTTCTATGGAACCTCACGACTACGCAGACATATTGTGTATTCATTCGCACGACCCAAGGAACTCACTAAAGAAAACCAGTTGCATTTCGTCGAGGAACCGGTGGAAATTATGGACCAGGAAATCAATACTCTCAAATGTAGCAAGATAGCTATTGTTCGAGTTCGTTGGAACTCACGTCGTGGCCCAAGGTTTACTTGGGAACGAGAAGACCAAATGATGCGCAGGTATTCTCAGTTGTTTAAGAAAGATGAGTCCACTACTGAAGCTACTACAGAATTTCGGGACGAAATTCCAAACCAACAAGGGGATGATGTAACACCCCGCGAAAACACTCTAACACACTAGCTTCTTCAGCGACTGTATGCTAAATTTCGGGACGAAATTTCTTTCAACTTGGGGATGATGTGACAACCTGCGCTTACGACGTTAGCGTTGTTATAATTATCTTATCTTACTTTTATAAATGCCTGAACTTGTTTGGCGATTTAGTTATATGTATCTAATTTATGGCATAACTCGAATCGTTTGAACCGTGGCTTAACTCGTGTAACCCGAAACTTTTGAGGCCCGAACCATAAATTAATTATTACACATTACAGCAGTCGATTGATTAATTACATGTTTATAGTTAGTTGGTTTATTAACTATATTGTAAAAAAATATAGATATATAATAATAATAAGAAAAATAACAATAATAATAATATATTAATTAAACAAACATCAGCCACATTGTTTTTTTTCTTGCTTGTTGGTCATCGGCCACTTAAAGAATCCCAATTTTCTTTTATGTGCACATTAGGATCATATATCCCTAAACACAAACCACCACCTACTGTGGTGTGTGTTTTGGTGTGAGATGCGGCCCAAGAAAAGAAGCAGCCAACATGTAGTCTCAGCCCACTTTAATCCTACCGTCCACACCTTGTTCCCCTTTTATTTACGTAGCATGTTTCATCTAACCCTAATCGCATATTGTGCTCTCTCCCTCTTCTACCTCCTGTCGACCAACAAGTGACCCAAGCACGAGTTCGGTTCAAGGCTCGATCTCACTTCATTCGCTGCTAGGTACTTTTGTTTTGTATTTTTATAAAGTTTTAATGTTTATATCTGATTTGTATAAAGTTATCATGGCTGCGTTTTTCTGATTGGATTGATGATTCTTGATGAGATGTTGATACATGTAGTTCGAGTGGTAGAGATCATGTGTTATTATGTTTAGGTCGTTTATGTGATCAGTTAGACAGCTAGGATTTTAATTTTTTTTCATTATTGTATATATTAATGTTCTAGCATGATATATAGAGTGTTATTGGCTGTGCCATGATTAAATGCTGAGTTATTATGGCTGCGTTTTACGGTTAGAATTAAAATAGTTGTTGTTGGGTTGAATCACGGGTTCGGGTATGTCTCTTGGGTGTTGTTTATGAGTTTAACCATGTGGTTAGTGATAAATTAGTTGCTACATGTTCTTATTTATGATACAAACTTGTTGTAAATTATGTTTACGTGTCTCGGGTTCGCTAGTTATTGTTTGCGGGATTGGGAAACGAAAACAGGAAATCTGTCCAACGAATTCAGCCAACTTTCGTTGGCTGTAACCAGGTCGTAATATATCGAAAAATCGATTTTCTGAAGTCTAAATTATATGTTTTCGAAAAACGATTCAAATGGCACTGGAATCATGATTTTTGGACGTCGTTTTCTATTTTAAATAAACTATTTCGTTTCAGCAACTAAAGCTGAGTTTTTCTGCAGAAAATACGCTGACTTGCGTAGCCTGTTCCGGGAATTTAAATTATCGAAACCTTACGTTTTCAGAGCCTAAAACTAAGTAACCGGAAATAGCTTTCAAACAGAAGTGGTTTAGTATTTTTTGGACAGGTCTGGGTATTTTTAGCGGAATTGTTTGTAAAACTGCTATGAGCTGCCATTTTCTGCAGAAAATGCAGCGAACGTTTTGCATCATAACTCGGTGTGTGTTTACTGTTTGAATGTGAAAATTTTACTGTAGATACTAGGGATCGGACATGTGATTTTGTTTTTGGTTTTGCGCCAATTGGATACACAGATATTTTTAAATAAATTGTTCGGCAAACGTGATTAGATTACATCAAATCTGATCATGGTTTGGCGCATGATTTTTCACGAAAAATCCGTAAGGAATTTGGTCACCAAATTTTAATGCAATGGTTTTTGGTTCGATTGAAACGTTCTGTAATTCTTCGGGAACTATTCAGTGCCGGAACGGTCCCGATTAACGCACCGCAAATTGTCTGAAAGTGCACTTAAAAGCTGAAAGTTTGTGACAAGATTTATTTGTGATTTGTGACGAATATGTGGTCGCTAATTCGAATAGCGACACATTGCATGCATGTGTACATATATACATTATAATATTTTATGTACAACATGTTAGAATACGTGTAGGAACTTTGTGCTCTATTTGAAACCACTAATTGACTAAATGGTAATCATACTAGGACGTGATTGACCAACCCTGACCGTTAGCTATTTTAAGAGTTCAAGCGAGCAAATCTAAGGTGAGTTCACACTCTTACCAAGGCATGGGGTTCCCAGGGCTGGGGAATGGGATGGAATGATTACTCGTACTTTCATTGTTACTGGAACATGTACCACTGTCCTCGTTAGGGAAAGGACACCGATAGATACAACTAGACTAGTAGCACATAGGAAGCCCCCACTAATCTTCGCACACATGTCTGTGAGACCGCGATACAAATACTAATCTTCGCAAACATGCCTGGAAGGCCGCGATACGAATACTAATCTTCGCAAACATGTCTAGGAGACCGCGATACAAATACAACTAGTCTAGGATACGTGGAAAGCCCCCCACTAATCTTCGCACACATGTCTGGGAGACCGCGATATGAATTAATACGATACATGGTTTACAAAACGAACATTTGATTTATGAAACGAATATTATAACTAAACAACCAACTGTGAACTCGCTCAACTTTGTTGTTGACTCTCTGTTACATGCCTTGCAGGTCGTTAGGTACTCATGGAGCTTGTACAGGGAGGCGCGGTCGTTGTGGGATATGGCAGTGTGTGCCATGCTAAAAACATTACTTTATTTCGTACTTAGTACTTACATTGGGTTTTACAATTATGTTTCCGCTAAACACTTAACTATGCTTTTGATTTGAAACACCTTTCATATTGTGTGGTTGAATTTTACTTATTACTTGTTATGTTCAATATGATTGGTGGCTTGATCCTGGTCAGTCACGCCTCCAAGCGGTGGTACTCCGCGTGTGGATTTTTGGGGGTGTGACAGATTGGTATCAGAGCCATTGGTTATAGTGAACTGGGTTTTAAAAGGGAAAAGCATTTTGACAAAACCAGACTATAACCTGTACTGTGCTCAAGGATCCACAACGACGCTTCGCTCCACGTGCAAGGCTCAACACTTTAGGTGATGTGATTTAAGTTTATATTGCCTACTTGCTAGATCACTTTTGTGTAATGTGCTGTTTATGGTATGTTTATTTAGAGTAGTAGCATGCTGCCTGTTAGCCCTACTGCATCCTTTATGACACACAATTGTTTAATTATTTTACAAGTGGTGGTCAAACCCCTTTCTGATTTCTCATCACCCTGCTACGACAATCGTATATGCGTTCTATCTATTCTTACGCTTATCTCGACTTGACGTCGCCATTTGACCCTCCGTACATTCGGTTTGTACGTCAACATTCACGAAGACCAGACCTGGCTCAAACGAACTCGGGGTTAGGAGAACTATACCCACACATCCCTCTTGACGAACCTCGTCATCTCCACCGGTCGTCATTACCAGAAACGAAGCAGCCACAGTTACACGCGTTTGTCGTTTTGCAACTCGCAACCCTACCAACCAAATTCTATTTTGAACAAGTGATGTACTTCCGTGACCGTGATGCAACGAACTTCCCTATTTGTGTCGTGCCGTCAGACCTCATTACTAGAATTGCTTCTAAGCAACAGGGTACTTGGTTGAATTCTTCGGTTATTGTTGGACCCCTGTTTTCGCGCGATTCTTTGTATGAACCTCATTAATTCCCTGTTTCTTCGATTGATTTAACGAAACGCCAACAACCATACCACGATTTTCATCGATCACAAGACTACCTTATTACCCTGTTGGATGGTTTATTCTCATTCTACTTGATTAGCTCTCTCGTATACCCAACTTAGCGAATGTATGCCATTACTGGGGAAATAGTCTTCAGGACATTTAGGGACGGAGATACGGATCACACAACCTACCGACGAACACGATAATTTATATGTTTACCTGACCTACCTTGCACTACAAGAGACGTACTTTAATTTCATGATAGTTTTTCTTAAATATGCGGCATCTTTGCACTAGCTCTTGCAACGACACATGCTTATTGACTAATGGTATGTCCAATTTCTACCATTGGCTTAGACCAAACCATCACTCTCTTACCACAGTGACATTACGTTCTCGCTACTCCATGCTGAGATACTGAAACGAACATGCTCTAGCCTAGAGAATTTGGACGGCACGACTTTAGATCATTGGTGATCACTCCTTGAAACCTTGAGGGTGGTGATGTATTGTTGATACAATCATACTCTCTTGAGCACGTTTTCGCGTCTTTTCTATGGAACCTCACGACTACGCAGACATATTGTGTATTCATTCGCACGACCCAAGGAACTCACTAAAGAAAACCAGTTGCATTTCGTCGAGGAACCGGTGGAAATTATGGACCAGGAAATCAATACTCTCAAATGTAGCAAGATAGCTATTGTTCGAGTTCGTTGGAACTCACGTCGTGGCCCAAGGTTTACTTGGGAACGAGAAGACCAAATGATGCGCAGGTATTCTCAGTTGTTTAAGAAAGATGAGTCCACTACTGAAGCTACTACAGAATTTCGGGACGAAATTCCAAACCAACAGGGGGATGATGTAACACCCCGCGAAAACACTCTAACACACTAGCTTCTTCAGCGACTGTATGCTAAATTTCGGGACGAAATTTCTTTCAACTTGGGGATGATGTGACAACATGCGCTTACGACGTTAGCGTTGTTATAATTATCTTATCTTACTTTTATAAATGCCTGAACTTGTGTGGCGATTTAGTTATATGTATCTAATTTATGGCATAACTCGAATCGTTTGAACCGTGGCTTAACTCGTGTAACCCGAAACTTTTGAGGCCCGAACCATAAATTAATTATTACACATTACAGCAGTCGATTGATTAATTACATGTTTATAGTTAGTTGGTTTATTAACTATATTGTAAAAAAATATAGATATATAATAATAATAAGAAAAATAACAATAATAATAATATATTAATTAAACAAACATCAGCCACATTGTTTTTTTTTCTTGCTTGTTGGTCATCGGCCACTTAAAGAATCCCAATTTTCTTTTATGTGCACATTAGGATCATATATCCCTAAACACAAACCACCACCTACTGTGGTGTGTGTTTTGGTGTGAGATGCGGCCCAAGAAAAGAAGCAGCCAACATGTAGTCTCAGCCCACTTTAATCCTACCGTCCACACCTTGTTCCCCTTTTATTTACGTAGCATGTTTCATCTAACCCTAATCGCATATTGTGCTCTCTCCCTCTTCTACCTCCTGTCGACCAACAAGTGACCCAAGCACGAGTTCGGTTCAAGGCTCGATCTCACTTCATTCGCTGCTAGGTACTTTTGTTTTGTATTTTTATAAAGTTTTAATGTTTATATCTGATTTGTATAAAGTTATCATGGCTGCGTTTTTCTGATTGGATTGATGATTCTTGATGAGATGTTGATACATGTAGTTCGAGTGGTAGAGATCATGTGTTATTATGTTTAGGTCGTTTATGTGATCAGTTAGACAGCTAGGATTTTAATTTTTTTTCATTATTGTATATATTAATGTTCTAGCATGATATATAGAGTGTTATTGGCTGTGCCATGATTAAATGCTGAGTTATTATGGCTGCGTTTTACGGTTAGAATTAAAATAGTTGTTGTTGGGTTGAATCACGGGTTCGGGTATGTCTCTTGGGTGTTGTTTATGAGTTTAACCATGTGGTTAGTGATAAATTAGTTGCTACATGTTCTTATTTATGATACAAACTTGTTGTAAATTATGTTTACGTGTCTCGGGTTCGCTAGTTATTGTTTGCGGGATTGGGAAACGAAAACAGGAAATCTGTCCAACGAATTCAGCCAACTTTCGTTGGCTGTAACCAGGTCGTAATATATCGAAAAATCGATTTTCTGAAGTCTAAATTATATGTTTTCGAAAAACGATTCAAATGGCACTGGAATCATGATTTTTGGACGTCGTTTTCTATTTTAAATAAACTATTTCGTTTCAGCAACTAAAGCTGAGTTTTTCTGCAGAAAATACGCTGACTTGCGTAGCCTGTTCCGGGAATTTAAATTATCGAAACCTTACGTTTTCAGAGCCTAAAACTAAGTAACCGGAAATAGCTTTCAAACAGAAGTGGTTTAGTATTTTTTGGACAGGTCTGGGTATTTTTAGCGGAATTGTTTGTAAAACTGCTATGAGCTGCCATTTTCTGCAGAAAATGCAGCGAACGTTTTGCATCATAACTCGGAGTGTGTTTACTGTTTGAATGTGAAAATTTTACTGTAGATACTAGGGATCGGACATGTGATTTTGTTTTTTGTTTTGCGCCAATTGGATACACAGATATTTTTAAATAAATTGTTCGGCAAACGTGATCAGATTACATCAAATCTGATCATGGTTTGGCGCATGATTTTTCACGAAAAATCCGTAAGGAATTTGGTCACCAAATTTTAATGCAATGGTTTTTGGTTCGATTGAAACGTTCTGTAATTCTTCGGGAACTATTCAGTGCCCGAACGGTCCCGATTAACGCACCGCAAATTGTCCGAAAGTGCACTTAAAAGCTGAAAGTTTGTGACAAGATTTATTTGTGATTTGTGACGAATATGTGGTCGCTAATTCGAATAGCGACACATTGCATGCATGTGTACATATATACATTATAATATTTTATGTGCAACATGTTAGAATACGTGTAGGAACTTTGTGCTCTATTTGAAACCACTAATTGACTAAATGGTAATCATACTAGGACGTGATTGACCAACCCTGACCGTTAGCTATTTTAAGAGTTCAAGCGAGCAAATCTAAGGTGAGTTCACACTCTTACCAAGGCATGGGGTTCCCAGGGCTGGGGAATGGGATGGAATGATTACTCGTACTTTCATTGTTACTGGAACATGTACCACTGTCCTCGTTAGGGAAAGGACACCGATAGATACAACTAGACTAGTAGCACATGGGAAGCCCCCACTAATCTTTGCACACATGTCTGTGAGACCGCGATACAAATACTAATCTTCGCAAACATGCCTGGAAGGCCGCGATACGAATACTAATCTTCGCAAACATGCCTGGAAGGCCGCGATACGAATACTAATCTTCGCAAACATGTCTAGGAGATCGCGATACAAATACAACTAGTCTAGGATACGTGGGAAGCCCCCACTAATCTTCGCACACATGTCTGGGAGACCGCGATACGAATTAATACGATACATGGTTTACAAAACGAACATTTGATTTATGAAACGAATACTATAACTAAACAACCAACTGTGAACTCGCTCAACTTTGTTGTTGACTCTCTGTTATATGCCTTGCAGGTCGTTAGGTACTCATGGAGCTTGCACAGGGAGGCGCGGTCGTTGTGGGACATGGCAGTGTGTGCCATGCTAAAAACATTACTTTATTTCGTACTTAGTACTTACATTGGGTTTTACAATTATGCTTCCGCTAAACACTTAACTATGCTTTTGATTTGAAACACCTTTCATATTGTGTGGTTGAATTTTACTTATTACTTGTTATGTTCAATATGATTGGTGGCTTGATCCTGGTCAGTCACGCCTCCAAGCGGTGGTACTCCGCGTGTGGTTTTGGGGGTGTGACAGGTTTACAATGGGCTTACATCTTCTTCATCTCACAACGCTTCTAGCGACTCTGCTACTGCGTTTCTATCTTGTGAGAATGAGCAGGTCACAGTGAATGAGGATGGTGATGTGTGTTTTGTAGCTACTTCAGGAGGATCAACAGGAACCAAGAGAACCTCAACTTCTAAGCAGGGTAGTAGTGCTAAGTCGATGCCTATGAGTGTGAAGTCTGCTGAAGAACATCTTGCTCTACTTGCTTCGTTTGTTGCTTCTTATGAGAACTATATTCAGGGGAAGATATCTGATCCTGCCACTTTAGAAGAAGACTATGATCAGATTGACCCTGATGACTTGGAAGAGATGGATTTGCAATGGCAAATGGCCATGATTTCTAGGCGAGTGAAGAGGTTCATGAACAGGACAGGAAGGAAGTTTGTAAGGTGCTTTAACTGTCAAAGTTATGGGCATTTTGCTAGGGAATGTCAAAAACAAAAGCAAGAGAATTCGAGTCAGAGTTCAAACAACAGGAATGCGTCAAATAACTCTAGCTCAAAGGCTTTGATCTCTACAGCACGAGAAGGTTCTTACGATTGGAGTATTCATCTTGAAGATAATGAGAATGCCACTCAGGCATTCATGGCAGAGATCGTGCCTATTGATGATGATAAAGCTGCTGTGGGAGATGCTGAAGCAAAAGTCGATGCTGAGGCCGAGGTGAAGATTGAGAATAAAGCTGAAGAAAAGAAGGTTGATCAGACAACAGTTGCTGAAGAGGAAAAGAAAAGTCTGACCAGGAAAGAGAAGCTGAAGAAAAGGATGCTAAGTATAAAAGAATGGAAGCTCAGCTTGCGGCTCTCATGGCCAACCTTGATAAATAAACAGGAGAGGTAAAATCTAATTCTGTGTGTTTAAAATGCAGTGAACTACAGGGTGAGGTTGACAGGTTGTCCACACACAACCAAAGTTTGGTAAGTGAAATGTCTAACTTTAAAGAATCAAATTTTTTCGCTAAAAGAAACGAATCTCTATACTTGAAGAAAATAAAAGGTTATGAAAGTGAAATTGAAGCTATAACCTGCAAATTAAATGAAAAACTTCAAGTCATAGACTTAGCTCATGAAATGATGGCTGAGAAAACAAAAGAGGTTTCTGAAAAATGCAAAGAGTTTTCAGATGCACAACTCAGAATTGTTGAACTTGAAAAGAAATTAAGTCAATTCAGGGACTCTACTTTTGTTATGAAACACATGATGAGTGGGTTAAAGAAAAGTAATGACAAGAGTAGTTTGGGATTCCAGGGCTTTAATGAAGTCCCACCTCCTCTTAGTCATGATTATTCATTCCTACCTGATGAAGATGAGCTAACAAAGTTTATGTCAACAACACCAAGTAGTTCCACAGCAAGTCAAGGTGATGAGTCTGCGTGTGATGATGCTAAGAAGAATAATAACAGCAAACCAGTTTTGAAAAAGAAAACTTCACATCCTAAGAATAAGAATCCAACTGTTATTAAACAGATTAATTTTGTTCAAGGAAGTGACATGAAAAACGAAACAGCTGTTATTGAAAACGAATCTAATGTAGAGTTTGCTAAAAACAAGAACAGAGAAAATTCTGAAACTAAGCAAACTAAACCAAACTCTTCTAAAGCATCATCATCACAACCCGAACCTAGTTCAAAGGCTTCAGATAAGAAGTCTTCGAAAAAGAGATCGTGCTTCAAATGTCACACAAAGGGACATGTAGCTAGCTGTTGTCCTAACAAAAAGAATGAAGCACAAGTGAATGAGAGGAAAAGAGAAAAGTCACCAGAGAAGAGTGGTGATAATGAGGAGAAAGTTGCAAATTCTCCAAAGAAATCTGCTCCTAAGCAACCAGAGAATGTTGCTGTTGGTGAAGTTAAGGCTGAAAAAGGAACTCCACAACTTCCACGTTTTCAAAGAAATCAACCAAGATTTCAGCCTAGATCTCCACCAGGCAGATTTGAGAGACCTAGAAGCAGTTCACCAAGAATGAACAATAATAATTCTAATAATTTCAGAAGTCAAGGTCAATATCAAAATCGATACCAAAATAATGGTGGTCGAACTTTTTATAACAATGGCTTTAGAAATTACAACAATAATGCTTCTTGGAATCAAAATTTTAAAAGGTCAAATAGTCCAAACACATGTAGGAACCCTAAGGACCAAAGACCTAGTGGAAATCAAAATCAAATTCCATCAACAGGTCTAAGATCCAAGACTCCAGTTAGGAGTAATGGATATTGGATGGATGTTCCAGTAGTTGGTGAATTTGGACGACCCAAGACCATTAAGGCTTGGGTCCCCCAATCTAACTAATTTCTTGGTTGGTGTGTGCAGGAGCTGCTAAGGAGGATTATCAACTTGTGGTATGCTGATAGTGGCTGCTAGAGGCACATGACGGGGGATGCGAGATTGTTGACTGAGTTTGAAGATTATAATGGTGGACATGTGAATTTTGCGGGTGCTAAAGGTGGTAGAATTACAGGACGAGGGAAAGTGACCAATGGGAAGATCACACTGGATAAAGTGAACTATGTGGAGCAGCTTAAACACAATCTGATGAGCGTGTCACAAGTCTGCGACAAGGGTCACTCGGTCCATTTTACCAAGAATGAAGCATTAGTGTTGAAACCACTTATGTCATGGACATGGGTGCTAAGGATCCGACTGCGGTGGTGGCGTGTTTACTATCAAAAGCATCTGAAGCTGAATCAATGTTGTGGCACAGACGCATGGCCCATATTCACTATCAAAAATGAATTACCTTGTTAAAAATGAGCTAGTGAAAGGGGTTCCAATGCAGAGGTTTCAAGTGGAAGACAAATGTCTTCCATGTCAAAAGGGAAAACAACACAAGAAACCTCATAAGTCTAAAACAGTAAATTCCATAGATGCCCCTTATGAATTACTTCACATAGATTTATTCCGTCCAGTGAACGTGAGGAGCATAGGTGGAAAGTACTATTGTTTAGTTGTCACTGATGATTACTCACGTTATTCATGGGTTTTCTTTTTAGGTACAAAAGATGAGACAACAGAGATGTTAATAGATCTTTTTACAAAATTGGAAAATGTCCATGATGCAAAGATCAAGGGGATAAGGAGTGATAATGGCACGGAGTTCAAGAATCGTATTCTGGATCTCTATTGTCTTCGCAAGGGAATTGAACATCAATATTCTGCTCCTTATACGCCTCAACAGAATGGAGTCGCTGAGAGGAAAAACAGGACGTTGATTGAAGCCGCTAGGACGATGCTTTCAGATTCTAAGCTATCAGTTCTTTTCTGGGGAGAAGCTGTGAATACAGCTTGCTACGTCCTAAACAAAGTTTTGACTGTTAAACGTTTTAACAAAACTTGTCATGAGTTGATGTTTAACAAGAAACCAAACTTAGAAGGCTTTGAACCATTTGGATTACCCTGTACCATTGTGCGTAATAAAGATAAAGAAAAATTCGGTGAGGTGGCTGACGAAGGCTACTTTCTGGGTTACCTACCTGGCACACCGAATAAAAGGATTTTTAATCTAAAAACTGGTAAAATTGAGGTTGTGTTAAATGTTGAAATTACTTCATACAAACCTCAACAATCAACGAATGGACCAGCTATATTATATGATTATGAAAGCACTTTTAAATCATTTAATATTCCTGAGTTTTCTGTTGTAGATGATTCTCAGCTGATTCAAACAGTGATAAATGAAGACGATGAAGGCGAGTTCATGCCTAGATCGAATGTTGATATGACAGATGCTGCGGAAACTTCCCAAGGTGCTGCTGATACTGATTCAAGCGATAGTGAACCTGAACCCAATCAGGGGGAGGACTTCATTAATCTGTTTGCTAATAAGAACATTCAGGGGGAGGTTGGATCAAACCTGGGTGACAATTTAGAAGTCGATGCGGTTGCTACTACACGAGCAAATAGAGATCATCCAGTTGACATAATACTTGGAGATCCTACTGCAGGTGTTCAGACAAGAAGAAGCATAGCAACGAATACAGGGTTATTTGTTTCTATTGAGAAGACTGGGATTGTGAACGAATGCTTGTATAGTTGCTTCATTTCCCAAGAGGAGCCGAAGAACATTCACATGGCTCTTAAAGACAATTCATGGGTTGAGGCTATGCAAGAGGAATTGGCCCAGTTTGCAAAATTGAAGGTTTGGGAGTTAGTTGACCTTCCTAAAGGTGAAAGAGAGATAGGCACTAAATGGGTGTTTAGGTGCAAGAAGGATGAGAGAGGTATTGTTACGCGAAACAAAGCTCGATTGGTTCTCAAAGGTTTCAATCAGCAAGAAGGGATTGATTACAATGAGGTGTTTACACCAGTGGCAAGGTTGGAGGCAATTCGTTTGTTTCTAGCTTTGGCAACATTCAAGGGCTTCAAAGTTTACCAACTAGATGTGAAGAGTGCGTTTCTTTACGGGAAAGTCCAAGAAGTGGTGTATGTCTCACAACCAGATGGGTTCGTTGATCCAGATTATCCAGATCGAGTGTACAAACTTGATAAGGCTTTGTATGGGTTGCATCAAGCTCCAAGGGCGTGGTACGAGACACTATCAACACATCTGATCAAGAATGGGTTTGAAAGAGGTCAGATCGACAGTACACTGTTTATCAAGAGAAAGAAGGAAGATTTTCTGCTGGTACAGGTGTACGTGGAAGACATCATCTTTGGGTCATCTGATGAAAACATGTGTAAAGAGTTCGAGCAGGTGATGAAGGGCAAGTTCGAAATGAGTGCTATGGGTGAGCTATCTTACTTTCTGGGATTACAAGTTGAACAAAAGGAGGATGGGATGTTTATTTATCAAACAAAGTATGTGTATGACATTTTGAATCGGTTCAAAATGAATGATTGCTCTACTTTCAACACACCCATATGTGAAAATCACAATCTTGGCCCAGATCATGAAAGTACTGAAGATGTTGATCCAACTCAATACAGGGCAATGATTGGTTCTCTAATGTACTTGACTGCTTCAAGACCTGACATCATGTTTGCAGTATGCTTGTGTGCCAGATATCAGGCTAATCCAACAGAGTCACACATGAAAGCAGTGAAGCAGATTCTTCGTTACTTGAAGGGGAAACCTAAACTTGGGTTGTGGTATCCAGCTGATAGTGATTTGACGTTTGTTGCTTACACTGACTCAGACTTTGGAGGATGCAAGTCAAACAGAAAGTCTACAACAGGTGGTTGTCAATTCTTAGGAGGCAGGATTGTCTCTTGGCAATGCAAGAAGCAATCTTGTGTGTCTACCTCTACGTGTGAAGCTGAATATATTGCTGCGGGTAGCTGCTGCTCTCAGGTTCTCTGGATACAACAGCAGATGCGCGATTACGGTTTGGATTTCACTCGTACTCCTATTATGATAGAAAATAATGCCACAATTTCTATAACTAATAATCTCGTGAAACACAGTCGCACAAAACATATTGACATATGTCATCATTTTATACGGGATTGTGCTGAAAAGAGATTAATTGAATTACATCGAGTCGACACAGAAGATAACCTGGCAGATCTTTATACTAAAGCATTTGACAGGGCTCGCTTTGAACATTTAGTCGAACTCAACGGGATGAGGAATCCTGAATAACTGGTTTTTCATAAGAATTTTGTAAACAGTTTATTGCTTTTCTTAAAAAAATAAAAAAAAAACAAAAACAAAAACATTAAAAAAAACATAAAAAAATAGAAAATCAAAAATGAGTTATCACTGTGTGAAAAAGAAGAAACGATAGTACATCAGCAAGTTAGACTGTCACATTGAAATTGAACCAAAATTGCTTAAGTGTGATAGCAGCTTCATCATATGATGTACCAGTAGGCAAAAGCATGAAATAATCAACTTACCAAGTGATATAAACCTAAATGAACTGAATATGAGTGGGGAACACATCAGTGGTGTATGGTTTAATGACCTTAAATCTTGCGTTGATAGATTGCCAAAATCTGAGGTTTTGGGTCTTTATACTGTTATTTCATCTGGGGATATCAGGGGTGTCCTTCTGCTGCATCCAGATACATGCTGACCTAGACACACCCAGGATATCTTAAAAGAGCTTAAAATGCCAAAACCCTGAAAATGAAGAAGCTCTCATAGAGAGTCATTCAAAAAATGCAAAATGCATAATTCGTACCAAAAATGGTATTTGTCTTAGCCCTCGATAAGATATTTTGGTCTCTTTGCTGTACGGAAGTAGTGACCTGTTCACCAATTATCTATCGTTGAAAAATAAAACGGATGAATTCAGTATACTCACCCACTACGATGAATCTTTGTGCATACCTTGATCGTGGGGGTATATCCTGTTGTGGGACACACTAGTATATCAGAAATAAAATTACCTTAACATATCATACGGTAATGGTACTTGAAATGTTTATGCATTTTGTTTAAGTGGACAAACATACTGGTAATCGTCTTGGACTGCTTTTCGTGAAAAATTAAATAAAGAATTATCTAATTGTGTGAAACAATTTGACTGTGCTGATATGATCTTCTTACCAGTGATTCTCACAAAAATAGAGTGTTTATTGCTTTTGTTATTTACTTGCTTTCAGAAAATACAAAAATCCAAAAATAGTGTCTTTTTCTGTTTAAAATTCTTAATGTACAGAAAGCTGTTATTCTTGGAGGAATTGTTACTGATGGGGGGAGACGGTGTTGGAAAGTGAGTTCAAAATTTTTAAATCAGACAGGTTCTTGTGTGTTGAACAAAAAGTTTTGCGTGTTGGTGATAAAATTGGAAAGTGCTTAATCTGTGATACAGTTTGACTATCTCTTGAAAAATAATAATTTATTTAACTTTGTTGAAAAATTCTTATAGTTTCTCGAGATGTTTGTTTTATAGTATACAGATTGAAGCGGTATGTTGCTGAGAAGTTGCTGAGAAGATGAGAGTTTGATTGGATGCATGGTAGAACCTCCTTTCTACATTGCAGACAAGATTGAAGAGTTTGGAGATTGCTTTACAAATGCTGAACTAGAGTTTACTCAAGTGCTAACGTGTTGAAGATTTGGTGATTGGATGCATCAGCTTAGGGGGAGTCTCTTGCTGACAGAAGCTATTGAAGCTGAAGCTATCCAAAGACCAAAGACAGTGCAAGACTACATAAAGATTACAAGAAGACTGAAGACAAAGTTTTTATGAAGCTATTGTCAAGGGGGAGTTTGTTGGTGCATGTTTGTGACAACAGCTTAGATTTGGTCTTTGGATATCTTGTAATTAGTAAAATGATAAACGGTTAGCGGGTTTAGATTTGTATTAGTGAGAATATAGAGTTTGGGCTAAACAAAACCCACATTGGGTCTAGGGGGCGAATTGGGCTTGTCCATGTAGTAAACCCTAGTCCAATTAGCAAACCTTGTGTTATATAAACAAGGTTAGGCTTTAGGGTTTAGGTTAATCAGCCAAAAACCAGAGATTGTGAGAATTTCGTGAGAGCTCCTACAGCTTGGACGAATTTGAGAGAGTGTTAGGGTTTTGATTGATTGTAATCAGTTTTGATAGATAATCAATAAAAACCCAGTTTGAAAGTGAATTGCTGATTTCTATTTCTACTCATTCTGCTATATTCTGATCAAGAGGATTCCGCACTCTTGATCGGATTGACAATTCTGTAAAAGATCCATACATCAAGGGGACCTACAGAAAATCCTAAAAAAAATAAAAAGAAAATAAAAAAATTGATTAGGCCATTGATTCCTAACTTTCTTAAAATCCTTGTGTCCCCGACAACGGCGCCAAAAACTTGATGTGCGTGAAGTGTGTTATATTTTAGGTATATATTTTAAGGCCTTTTACACTTTTTAGCCAAGTTTAAAATTTATAGAACACGATATTTACTAACATTAAACACACATATGGGCAAGTGCACCCATCGTGGACGTAGTATAGTGTTGGTAAGATACCAAGGTCGTCCAAGGACACAAGAGCTTTTAGTACCGGTTTATCCTCAACGTCTAATCAAATCAAAATGTTAGAAAAAGATTTTTAAACTAAGAAAATAAAACTAACTAAAATGCTGAAGATAAAAATAAAAATAAAAACAGATAGACAAGATGAATCACTTGGATCCCACTCGTGTGTTAGTGTAACCTTTGATTATTTTCGCACTTTTGCACTTGTTTAAGAGATTATCTTAGTTATTGTAGTAGGCCCCTCTTTTGAAGGCGACGTTACCCTCAACCCAGTAGTTTGAGTCAGCAAGGATACAATCCTAAAGGGTCGGATTATTGAAAGATAATTAATTAAGTTATTAATGCATAATGTGGTAGGCCCTTCTTTTGAAGGTGACGTTACCCTCAGCTAAGTAGTCTGAGTCAGCAGAGATACAGTCCTAAGTAGCTGGATTAAAGTTTTAATAGTAGTTTAACTTATGAGGGGATCAAAGAGTTTGGACCCCCGCCATCCAATACCTTTGGGTATTGAAGGAGGTCCTACTAAATTTGACCCAGGTCCCTTGCAGGATCTCTAAACGCAGAACAAGGACAAGACTCTTACCAAACCGTTCCCTTAACCCCCGACCAGGTAGCCAACATACCTCCATATAGACCGTGGAGATATGAATGGTGAAAATATTTTATTTTATATAGACAGTAAAATAATGCCAAGACACCACGGACAAACGATAAGGAAGAATCACCTTCAACATAAGAAACTAGTTATTAAAGTCATTAATACTTAACCAATTAAAAAGTGCAAAAGATTAAAAATAAAAAGTATTACACTAAACACTTGTCTTCACCTAGTGATGTAAGAGCCTTAGGCAAACATGGCCTTTGATTGTCAAGAACTCTTACGATCAATCTTGGATCCCGAGACGACTCACACACTCTATGATGGACAATGGATGATGGTGGTGGATGATGGTGTTATGGTGGTGGTGAGTGGTGGGTGAAGTGTGAGAGAGGTGGTGTGCCAAGGGATGAGTTGAAATGGCTCCAAGTACTCCTATTTATAGGCTGAACAGAAGCTCGGGCACGGCCCCGTGCCCTGCTGGGCACAGCCCCGTGCCCGCTGGGCACGGCCCCGTGTCCATCTTTGTCTCTCTCCTCATTAATTGTAATTCGCAATTACAATAAATGCGCCTCCGGGACTCTGACCACGCCCCCGTGTCCGCTGGGCACGGCCCCGTGGTGGGCGATAGAAGCTTCTAAAGGTTTGTCTTTTCTGCTGCTTCTTGGGCACGGCCCCGTGCTCGCTGAGCACGGGGCGTGTTCAGTCTTCTGTTTTCTTGGTTTTGCTTAGGAAGATGCTGTTGAGGGGTCCGGCATTCCACTTTGGCTCCTTTTCTTTTATTTATGTTAGATTTTGTTGTCTTTTTGCTTCTTTTGTTAATTTGAGCTCATTTAATCCTGAAAATACAAAAGGAAGACAAAAACACACTTTTTCCAACATTAGTACTAAAAAAGGGTTAGTTTTATGCCACAATTGATATAATTTATATGTTGCATTTTGCGCATATCAGTCATAATCGTTTAAGAGCTCTAACCTAAAGTGTGTGCAATATGACAAGCTTGATCAAGATGAGAGGCTTCGGTTGAGGGAGATGTTGCTATCGAACAAGAGAGAGAACAAGAGGACTTTAGGGTTTGCAAAACTTTGTGTGTTTTGATGAAGTGTAGGATTTATACTAACACCCTTGGTGTTATGTGAAAACAATAGGGGCCGGCCCATTCCGGGCTGCCCTTTGGGTCATGCATACGAACAAGAGTTGGGCCGAGAGAAAGGAGTGTGCGATCGAGGTGTGCAGCCCAAAAGAGTTTATGCGATCGGGTTCCTATTGTGCGACTAAGAATACATACACTCATTACACACACATAACACATAACATAATAAAACATATCATTTCATTAAAATCAGCATATCACGTAATCACATGATGTTCATACTGGTTACATCACGGTACAACGAAAGGTTCTGAAATACAAGTTATCACACTGTTATTGGAGGATCTCTTAGTATTGCACCAGTGGTGGACGCCACTATTGTCATAGCTCAACCATTTGATCCATCAGTTGTTCCACCTGCCACTGTGATCGAGTCTATCGCTGAGGTCCCTCCACCTGTTTTGTCAGAGTCATCTTTACCTGTCTTAGAGTCACGCACACCTACTACGCCTCTATTAGTGTATTATCACCGTAGGAAGAGGGTTAGGCCTACTGGGGAGATTGCATCTACATCACACGCTGAGACGGCATCTGCTTCTAAGAAGTAGAAAGGGGTTTGGGTAGATCGATGTTGCCACTGTGACCGACAGTTTGCCACCTTGCGCGGAGACCTGGATACGACCAAGGGTAAGATGAAGGACCTCGAGGGGCAAATGGACTGGTATAATGAGTTGAAGGATTTGGATAACAGTGCAATGGACCAGATGCATTGGAGGATAGTGGATCTGGAGGAGCTGGTCAGGAAGATGCTAGATTTTATGGGGATGAAATGTTAGGCGTTAGTTGTTGTTTGTTTGTTTATGGTTGTTATGTTAGAAAATTTTTGGTACTTTTGTTTGGGGCCTACATGCTATTTATATATTTTTGTGATATTAAGTAGAAATTTGTGTGAAAACTTGTTATAGGTGTTGATGTAGACATACCAAGGATGGTTGGGTTGTACTAAAAACAAGTTTGTAAATTTCTATGGTAATATCAAATGATTTACTTTTGGCTTTAAAATTTTTCTCATTAATATGTGGATATTATACATGTGCAATGTTTGGTCCACTAACATTTAATGATTGAATTATTTTTGGTTATCGTCTTATATGATTATTATTGTTGTAAATAATAGAAACGACAAAAATGCCGCCAAAAGCTAGACAGGGTACTGGACTACCTGCCACACCAGAAGAGTTGTCACAACTCATAGCCCAACACGTTAATACTACCTTAGAACAGCGTAATGCTAACTAGAATGATGGCCAGGAACGTGGATGCGGTGCTCACAAGCATGGTTTTGGTGGGACGCAGATTGGAAACCCTGCAGGTAAAATAATGATCGGAAAGTTTTAGTAGTTCATGTGTTATGATCTCATTGGAACGTATTCCTGATTTTCATTAACCATATGAACAGTAAAATAATGAGACAATTATTCGATTAGTTTAGCGTTCCGAACCTAGAACTGGAGATTCGAAGAAGCGCAAGCCTGAGAGCTCAAAGAAGAATCTCGAAGAGGAACGTGGGAAGAAACATAGCTTGGAGAAAGCATGTGTAGCTAACCCTAGAGAATCGGGAAAAGATAATGACGGAGATGGTAGAGGTAGTCCTGAGAAGAAGACTCACGGTGATGGACAAGAGAAGTGCACCAGATGTGGCCGAATCAGATATGTAACTCCCAAGTGTTATGCTAAGAGTACATTGGATGGATTTACGCTCGAAGGATGCTTCGTGTGTGGTGAGCAAGGACACTACAAAAGAGATTGCCCGAAACTAAAAGGATAGAATGCTATGGGCAAAGCCATCGAGGCGAGTGGTGGGAAGGCATGTGGAAATCCTGCTACTGTTACTGGTATGTTTCGAATCAAAAACCAATCTATGTTGATACTTTTAATACCAAAGCTGACTTGAGTTTTGTTTCGAACTAGTAATTGGTAAGTTGATAGAAACTAGTGAGGTCGTTCGTGGTTGTAGTAGGTGATCATAGTTCTAGTGTCGATTTATTTCTAGTGGAGCTGGGGAGCTTTGACGCAGATGTAAGAATGGATTGATTATCCAAGAACGAAGTGGGAATTATCGCTTGAAGAAGCTAGCTAGGATATCTCGTCCTGCTGACGGTAGAGAGGTGGTAGTTGTTCACGGAAACTGACCGATCGGGTGTCGAGTGTCGAGTCTTGAGGAATGAGAGTCGTCGGTATTATGAGGATGCTCAAGTTGTTGCGAGAAGATTATCCTGCGTTCTTTGTTAATGTGGTGGATATGAAGGCCAAATGTAGGAATATCGGAGAGATTCCTATTGTCTACAACTATCCAGAAGTTTTCCTAAAAAGACTTACCTGGATTACCTCCTATGAGACAAATAGAATTCCGAATCGATTTGGTACCCGGTGCTGCACCAGTTGCAAAATCTCCTTATAGATTTAGCACCATCTGAAATGATAGAAATGTCGAATCAGCTTCAAGAGCTACTAGAGAAGGGTTTCATTCGATCAAGCTTTCCGCTTTGAGGTGCATCTGTTTTATTGTGAGGAAGAAGGATGGATCCTTCAGGATGTGTGTTGATTTCCGAGAGCTGAACGAGTTGACTATCAAGAATCGGTACCCTTTACCAAGGATTGACGATTTGTTCGATCAAGCTACAGGGATCCAGCTATTACACGAAGATCGACCTACGATCAGGATATCATCAGTTGAAGGTTGCTGACGAAGATATTCCGAGGACTGCTTTTCGAACACGATATGGCCATTACGAGTTATTAGTCATGCCTTTTGACTAAATTAATGCGCCATTTATATTCATGGATCTCATAGACAGGGTATGGAAACCCTAAATAGATAAATTCGTGATAATATTCATCGACGACATACTTGCTTATACGCGAACCAAGGAGAATCATAAGTAACATCTGAAGTCGACTATGGAGTTGATAAGAAATAAGGAAGGAATGCATGTAGATCCGTCTAAGATCAGAGCAATCAGGTGTTGAGAAGCGCCTAAGACCCCGTTGGGAGTACGACGATTCATAAGACTAGCTGGGTGCTACCGGAGAATTATTAAAAATTTCTCTAAATTAGTACAGCCTTCGACACTAATAACCCCAAAAGGAAAAAAAGGATTGATTGGACAGAAAATTAGGAGGAAGCTTTTCGAACCTTTGGAGGAAATGTTGAGAGCGTGTGCGATGGATTTCGAAGGAAGTTAGGATGCTCTCATGCCTTTGGCAGAGTTATCCTACAATAATAGTTATCATGCTAGTATCTAGGTTACTCAGTTTGAAGTCTTAAATGGATGGAAATGTCGATCGCCACTTTGTTAAGCTAACGTGGCAAAAGACAATTAACTAGACCCTAGTTTATCCAGGAAACCAACGACAGGGTTTGCCTAGATCAAGGGAAGGTTAAAAGTCGCCAATTGATCAACTGAAGGATTACATGGATAATCGAAGGAAAATATTGCGATTTCAGATCGAAGATTTGGTTCTATTGTAGGAGTTACCTTAAAAGGATGTTATTAAGTTAGCAGAGAAAGGAAAAGCTAAGCCACATTGATTAGGTCCTTTCAAGAGCCCACCTTAAGTTGGATCAGTTGCTTATAGGATCAAGCTACCATAAGGATTGAGTGGTGTGCATGATGTGTTGCATGTGTCCAGTTTGAGAAAGTGTATAATGGATAATACACTGATTTTATTCTTTGTAGAGATTTATTTAGGAGATAAACGGAAGTTTATCGAAGTACCGTAGAAGTAGTACGTATAGCTAGAAGATTTATGTTGATAACCGGAGAGGCGATTACAGAATTCTCGTAGTATATGCGATTTATTTATTGTGCAATTCGTGGATATCTGAAATAAATGCAAGAAGGAAAGAAAACGAGTTCATGAGATTAGATACTTTCGAGAGCCCATCTCGAGATGGATCAATCGTGTGTAAACTCAAACTACCTTAGGTATAGGGCAACGCACATGTAAATATACGTACGTTAAACCCGAAATGGTGGAACTTTGATTTAACCTTTCCTGATTAAGTACTTGTAAATGTTGAACCTTGGAAAAGGTAGAGAGCGTTGAGACGTGAGATTAGGGAAATGAGAATATATGTAATATAGATCTATGAAGAATCTTTGTAAGAATCAAAGTTTCTCGCAGAAACTACGAGACCATATTCAACAAAACCTGTAGAGTAAAAATTTCGGGGACGAAATTTCCTAAACAGGGGGAGACTGTGACACCCGGCTTTTCAGGTCGTACCGTACAACTGTATCACATGTTGTGAATAGATAAAAGATTGTATTTGACTGATTATGATGTTTATATGTTAAATTTAATTAGTTGATAAATTTAAACCTTGGTAAACATTATGTTGGCAACGATAAGATAAACGCTTATCGCGTAACGGTTAAAATGCGAAACGAACGTCGGTGACCACCCGATCAGTGTTAAAGTCCTAAAAATAGTCTGTTATGATTAGAATAGTAATTTTAATCATATTCGTGAGGAAAAATAAATTAAAACGCTAAGAAACTCTATTTTTCGAGTTTGAGAGCATACCGCGCGATACTGCACGCATTAGACAAAATACCGTCAACACAGCCACTCAAGGCAACTGGTAATTATTTCAGTGATAATTTTGTGTGATTATATTTATAAAATGATAAAAATAAATAAAAACGCTTAAATTCCTATTTTTGCGATTATAAGCGCATACCGCGCAGCACAGCGAGCATACTGCCAAATACCGGCAACATAGCCACACCAGGCAAACAAAATATTGTTCAGTAATATTTTGGTGAGTTTATTTTTATAGAGCGTTAAAAATAATTTAAAACGCACTAAAATGGGTTAAAACGCTAGATGAAATACCCGGTAACCGGTTAAATACCAATTTTTACTCAATATTACATATGTATATGTATATATATATATATATATACGGTATGTATGTGTATAAGAGACTAGTCTAAGTAGGTTGTGACAACCCTAAAAATATCAGGTATCCGTACGATTAATTTATATTTAATTACTGCTCAATTACTGTGCTTGCTTACAGTTGTAAATAAACTTCTACATGATTTCTGAAATATATATAACCATGCCTCATACTCTATTTGCTGTTACTCTGTTATTTACATACAGAACTTTAGTGACAACCTTGATGCACAAAAGCACTGTAGCACAATGAACGGATAACCCATTTAACACGCTGATATAGCCAGCACCAGGCAGACACTGCCTCTAAGGCCTGTATGAGCCAGAGATAGTCTACTACACTAGTAGAGAGTGTAGGGATAAGAGGGTTGTAGAACTGCGTAACTAGGTGATAATTATAGTGACCGGATGTGCCTAAAACGTACTTTAAGTACAAAATTTCAGCACTTTAAATGAAAAATTCAGCACTAAGCTAACTAATAAAGTGCCAAAACATGAGAAAAATATTACCAGACAATTTCCAAAGTGCCGGGAATAAGTTGTGTCACTAAAAATAGTATTAACGACACTTTAAAGCTTTGTTAAGTACTTTGGATCACTATCCAACCAAACAACCGAACTATACCCAGAACATAAAAATATTGTCATTAACATTATTTTTCCTTGTTTAAGCCTGTTAGGGTCCCCGGATACCCTAACACCCGTTACAACTTACTACATGCTAGTAACCGGTTTAACCTCCTAATTAACTAACTAATGTCTAACCATTTAGTTGGAAATGAACTATGAACCCCCCCCCCCCTTAACCAAAATCGTCCCATGTGGGACAAACCCTTACACATTTGTATATTTTATTCATTTATGTCTTATATCTAGAAGACATCTTAACCAAAGGTTAATAAGGATGCATGGATTATAAGTATGTCTAAGGAGTTAACCATTTCATTCACTAAACCACTTATCAAAATCACTCTCCTCTCTCCCTCACTAGTAGTCTCGGCCGAAGACCAAGCCCCACCTCCAACCATTTTTTGATTTTGATCAAGTAATTCCAAGCACATACAAGGGTTAAGGATCGCGCATAAGGAAGCCCGGTGCACTCGGATTGCTAAGGACCTCACTACTTTGCTTTTATCCACTCGATTTCCAAGTAGTTTCCTTCCCTAGCCTCGAGCTAGTAGTAAGTGACTCTAAACGCCTTCTTGATCTATTCTAAAGTGGTTAAAATGAACTTTGTTGGTTAAAAATCATGAACATACAAGATTACATGCTAAAAGTTTGCTAAAATGGTAAACATGTTGGATAAAAGCAATAGAGTTGTGTAAAACTTGTAAGACTTGTTTTATTGTGATTATTTAGTGTTGATCTATGCTAGTAGTAGCTCGGATCGTCATCTAACCCGGCTAAGTCATGTCCATGAAACATGACCTAGAATATGTTAGATATGAAAGTGGTTAAATGATGAACACTACTACATATCAAGCATGAACTTGTGTAAAGACAATCTTTCTTATGAAATAGACTTGTAAACTAGTAGACCTACGGATCTACAAGTGGTATTTTCAAAGGACCAAGCGTCAAAAGAAATCATATTTTCTAAACCGGGTTTTACATGAACAAGAGTGATTTTTGTAAACACACAAGTGTGTAGACACTTGTGTAACACAAAGTTTTGACAAAAGAACTATTTTTGTGAATGTTGACAAGAAGTTGTGGAAATTTATTTTCTTTAAAAACGAGACTCTCAAGAAACCAAGTTGATTTATACAAAGATCCACTAAAAGCAATGGAAAGTTACTACATATTTTGGATAAACCACAAGTTCATGTATTATTGCGATTTATATCTATTTTGACTAGTTTGATGGTTTGAATATTGTTTATTGTTGATTGAGAAAATTGTTGATTTGAATTTTAAAAGAAAATGATACGCTTGAAAGCGTGGCCACCTCCAGTTACAGGGGAAACTCTGGCGAAATTTTTCCAAAAATCTAACACTTGTAAATATTTTTATCACAAGTGTTATAACTATATTTTTAACTTGTTTTCCCGAATAACTTTCGCCACGATTTTTATTACAAAACTTTTTAAGTGTCGGAGGTGGGATTTTCACAAAATAAACTTGCTTAAATATATATATTTAGAATATATATTTTTCATAACAACACTTGCGTAAATTTTTGTGATTATTTTGCAAACTATCTAAATATTATTTTTAGAGTAAAAATAATACTACCGAATGTTAACAACTCCAAAATAATACGAAC
Source organism: Helianthus annuus (assembly GCF_002127325.2). Lineage (NCBI taxonomy): Eukaryota > Viridiplantae > Streptophyta > Magnoliopsida > Asterales > Asteraceae > Helianthus > Helianthus annuus. Next base: position 105,543,647 of record NC_035443.2, read on the forward strand.
GCCTTCACAATAAATATTAAGTTACAACGGTATTATTAATACCACCTGATCTTTAAACATAACTCACACATTTTTAGAAAATACTCATAAGTGTGTATTTTGACGAGTGTTATTTTGGGGAAAAATTATATGGAATAAATATAATATTTTTGGGAAAAAATTATTTATATTTTGGAAGTAGAGTATTTTAGACAAATGAAATAAAATATAATATTTTTGAGAAAGATATTTATATTTTGGAGAAAGAATATTTTGGACAAAAGAATTAGAGTATATTTATTAAGTGGGACTTAATAATAAAGTCTTGGAATTGTATAAACGCACATGTATTAAAACCCCCATCCTTGGGAAGGAATATATTTACCAAATAATTCTGAAGTGTAATTACGAAATAGTTGCCTAACTATTTCCCAAAGACATTAACCCTTAAGCTAAGGCACGGCCGTCCGTCTAATAGAAGTTAGTACGTGTAGGTCGTCGCACAGCAGGTCGACTGGGAGATACTTTTTAGAGACGCACTTCGGTGAGTTCATGTCCCCCTTTTTCTCTTAATTGTTTTCAGCTTTTTTTTAAACTGCGGGGGTGAAATACATGTTACTATGATTACGAGCACTTTTATACATGGTATGTTTAGCGTAAGGAGGGTTTTTACCTAGATCATGTGAATGGGTAGGCTATTATCGTAAGACCATTAATCCTTGTATAAGGACCGTGAGGCATGAGTGATAGATCTATCGGGTGTTGCGAGCCCCACACATGAGCCAGCGTGTGGCTGCATGTGGTGACTATGTCGTTCCACCGGAAGGACCGGTATGAAATACGCGTTACAGGTTTGAGTGCTTCCTAGGCCATTTCACTTATTAATGTATTAGCTACACATTAATTGATCTCTTTTTCCTTATTGCTGTTGGACTCTGTATGCCCAAGACACATATTAAATTGATGTGGCTAGTACGTTATGATCCAAGTCGGGTCATACCCAATAACAAGCTAGACAAACACCTATAATATTTGTTTATGATATGATCAAACAAATGAATATTAACACTTACAATATTTAGAAATCGGTTTTCTAAATAAATTGCACTTGACAAGCTAGTAAATTATATGGATAATTTATTTTGAGAGAGTATTTTATTTTGTTATTTAATGGGTTAAATGACTTAATAAAAGTTGTATAAGTCTTAAAACATGTGATGTTATAATTTTATAAAAGTTATAAAATTATATAAGACTTAAAATGCTATTATAAGAAAATTATTGAAATTTTTTTATAAAAATAAAAGCTAGCCCCCCCCCCCCATGGGAACTCACAAAAGTTTTTTGGTCCAATCATAATACATGCATTTTGCATGTCTAGATGATGCTTGATTGGCCAATTTGGGTGGCAACTTTCTCTCTCATCCTTTTAAGAGAAGTTGTTGCAAGACTTGAAGAGATGTATCATTTTTCTTTCAAAAATTCAAGTGCAAGAACTCTATCAATTACCTTCAAGATTTCGGCCAACATATGGTTGTTTTGGAAAAATTTCAAGTGAGTTTTCAAGTGTAGAAATCCTAGCAACATAAGTTGTTCGTTGGAAGCTTGGGGTATGCAAGCTTGAGGTCTTCTCCTTTGAAGATTTCCATTCAAGAATATCATCTTCTTCATATCACCTTGCTCTTGGAATGGTAGTATTCTAAAACACCCTATGGTTGTATTTTGATAGCATGCATGTCATATATGGATCCGATTTTGGGTTTTTGCATTTAAAAGAGTTTAAATCTTGTAAAGTAACATGTTTTAAATCTTTTTCCGCTGCGTTTTAATTTTATTCGGATAAAATTACTTTGATAAACATGTGAAAAACCCAACAATGGCATCTAGAGCCGCTTATATGAGTGCTTGCTTCATCGGATATAAAATTTTCGGGTTTTCGGGTTTGGAGAAACCCAATAGCCAAAATTTTATCCATGGATTTCCTTTTGTTTTTTCAAGATTTATTTCCTACATGCATAAAGGAATCTTGAAAAAATTATGTCATATGGATGATTTGTTTTGTTTGGACAAAAACCCACATTTTTCGGTTTTTCATTCTTGGCCGAAAAATATAGGTTGTAAAAGGAAACCATTTTGCTCTTGAATTTTATATATTTTTGGATATATATTTTGGTGTTCATAACCTAGCCATGACCTTGTATGAATATGTTTGTGTTTGTGATTTTAGTTAATTATTCAATGGGTTGTAATAATTATTATTTTGTCTTCCATTTGTAAAAATATGTAATTTATTTATTTTTCATTTGGTATGTAAGTAAATAGATTAGATGCATTTTATTTTACTAGAAAAATGTATTAGGATTCTTTTATGTAAAAGAAGATGCACACAAAATGCGGTTTTGGTTTTGCCAATTTCGGGTATAAAGGACTTCATAGTTCTTAACGGGATTTTAGCCCGATAACCAAAACACATTTTTGAAGTCCAAAGGAGTTTGGAGCTGAATATAAAAGACATTTGGAAGCTCAAAGAATGTGAAGAAATCACAACACAAGATGAAAACTTGAAGCATTTGGATGCGGGATCAAGTGGGAGTTCACCGACACATTATTTGTGTCCATATTCACCCTTTAGGAAGAACCTTTTGACACACTTGTTTCGGCTAACAAGTGTGGTCAAAATAGTTGGCTATGGTTATGCACCTTTTAACATATGTGTTGTGTGCTTGTATGGTTATTTTATTTATGGTTGTTTGGATGATATATGGATATGCATATTTAACAACTAATAACCCGTAACAAGCTTAAAATTGGTTCTTACAAAATCATTAAAACGATTAATAAAAGGGTTTTATTAAAAATTAATGATTTTATAATAAAATGGGTTTTATTAAAAGAACCTTGAAAATTGGTTTTCACTAAAGTACCATTGATTTGAATGCATGCAAATATATGGTACATAAAATTTTTCTAAACTAGAATTTTGAAAAATAAAAATCCCTTTTATAAAACAAGTCAAACACCATCCTTTTATACAACACTCGAATTATTTGGGAACTCTTTGTGGGATAAAGGTCACCTAACCACATTTGAGGAAACTTGAATATTTGAGGTGGGTTCACCATGTTTGTAGGATAAAGGTCACCTAACCACTTATGTGTGTAAACTCACATGTGTGTGTAAGTTGGACGACTTGATTTAGAAACCATGAACTTAGGGTCACCGAAGCATGGGGAACAAAGGTGTTGATGGGATTAAACATGCCAACTAAACATAAAGATGTTTAACCGATCCCATATAGCTAGAAGTTGCAAAGGGTTGCAATTGTCAAACGTTGACTACCTTGTTAATTTAAATAATGGGATAAAGGTCACCTAACCAATATTTAAATGTAACGTTGGATTCTAGATTTTAATTATTAATTGTCTATGAGACATTAAAAGGGTATTAATGATTAAAATTTTAATAATATCGAAAATACTAAAATTGAACTTTGTTAAATTTTGTAGATGGCCGCTAACAATGCAAACCCGATTACCCAAACCGTCCGTAACCTATCACTAAGAACCATCCTTGAAAAGGATCGTCTCAACCATAACAACTTCATGGATTGGTTTCGAAACTTGAGAATTGTTCTCAAGCAAGAGAAGATATCCTATGTGTTGGACGATCCTATTCCCGATCAACCTAATGAGGAAGATGTAGAAGCCTACAATGATTGGGTTAAGTATACCGAGGACTCCATGCAAGCCTCTTGCCTCATGTTGGGAACTATGATTCCTGAGATTCAAAAGGACTTTGAACATCATGGAGCATACGACATGATTACCCAATTGAAGGAAATGTTCCTACAACAAGCAAGGGTAGAACGCTTCGAAACGGTTCGAGCGCTTCATGCATGTCGGATGGAGGAAACCCAATCGGTCTCGTCTTACGTCCTTAAGATGAAAAGCCACATTGATCGCCTCGAGAGGCTCAATTGTCCCGTCTCTAAAGAGTTGGCTACGGATTTGATCCTCAACTCTTTAACAAAGAAATTTGAGAGCTTTGTTATGAACTATAACATGAACGGATGGGACAAGAGCATTGGTGAGCTTCATGCAATGCTCAAAATGGCCGAAGCAGGAATGGGTAAAAAGGCTTTACACGTTCTAACGATCAATGAGGGAGGCAAGAAAGGGCATCACCCCGACACCAAAGCAAATGTTGCCAAAGGAAAAGGACACGTCAAAGGGAAAGGAAAAAGAAAGGCAAAAGCAGAACCACCAAAACCGAAAGAGAAGAAGGCAAAAGTTGCGACAAGCGATCCATGCTTTGAGTGTGGAGAGATAGGACATTGGAAAAGGAATTGTCAACTTATCTCAAAGAGTTGAAAAACAAGAGGGATGCGGGGCAAACCTCAGGTACAATCTTTATGATACATATTGATCTAAATGTTATTTCTTCTAACACATGGGTATTAGATACTGGATGTGGAACTCATATTTGCAATACGTTGCAGGGGTTCAAAAGAAATAAACATTACAAGAAAGGAGACACTAGTCTCTTCATGGGCAATGGAGCAAAAGTTCAAGTTGAAGCCCAAGGAGACTATATTTTAAAACTTCCAAGTGGTTTGGAAATATGTTTGAAAAATGTTTTGTATGCTCCTAGTTTGACTAGGAACATTATTTATGTTTCCCTTTTAAGACAATATGGATTTGATTTGAAGTTTGTGAACAATGAAATTTATGCTTTGATGAATGACATGTTCTACTTTAAAGCTACGCCTTCAAATGGTATTTATGAATTGGTTCATGATAATACATCATTTGATAATTCGATGTACCAAGCAAACACCAAGAAACTCAAAATGGATTTGAGTGAGACCTATCTTTGGCATTGTCATCTTGGTCATATAAACAGAAATCGCATGCAAACACTTCAAAAGAATGGTCTTTTGGAAACAAATGAAATTGGTTCATTTGATACATGCGAATCTTGTTTACAAGGTAAAATGACCAAGAAACCCTTTAGTGGCACAAACCAAAGGGCAAAAGATTTATTAGGCATCATACATTCGGATGTATGTGGTCCTTTTAAGCCAAGGACTAGGAATGGTGAAAGATACTTCGTAACTTTTACCGACGACTTCAGTCGTTATGGTTATGTGTACTTGCTAAGACACAAAGATGAAGTTTTTGAAACGTTCAAAAACTTCCAAAGCGAAGTAGAGAATCAACTCACCAAGACAATCAAAGTTCTTCGTTCCGATAGGGGAGGTGAATAACTTAGTGATGCTTTTCAAGATCATCTTAGGAGTTGTGGGATCATCTCATAACTTACTCCACCTGGAACACCAAAACATAATGGTGTGTCTGAGAGGAGGAATCGAACTTTATTGGATATGGTTCGATCTATGATGGCTAGAAGCACATTGCCTCTATCATTTTGGGGTTACGCTTTGCTCTCCGCGGCTCATATATTAAATATGGCCCCAACCAAGAAAGTGGATAAGACACCTTTTGAAATATGGCATGGAACAGTTCCATCTTTATCATATTTAAAAGTGTGGGGTTGTGATGCTTATGTGAAGCAATACACCCCAAACAAGTTAGAGGTACGATCCATTAAGTATATCTTCGTAGGATATCCTAAAGATGATATAGGATATTATTTCTACGATCCAACAGAGCAAAAGATATTTTTTGCTCGAAAGGGTAAGTTCTTGGAGGATAAGTTCCTTATGGAAGAAACTAGTAGAACAGTGGAACTTGATGAGGATCAAGAACCACAAGCCGATACACGTTTGGTTGATCCTAGCACTCAACAAGAGGTTGTTGAAAATGATCAAATGGTTGATCAACATACACAAAACGTTCGCAGATCTGGTAGAATTAGTAATTCACCTGAAAGATATGGATTTTTCATGGATGGATGCTATGTGGTAGATTCAGATGAGCCAACCACATACCATGATGCAATGTCAAAATCTGATTGCAACAAATGGCTTGAAGCCATGAACGTAGAGATGCAATCCATGTATGACAACCAAGTTTGGGAATTGGTTGTGCCACCTCATAACCCCAAAGTAGTTGGAAGTAAGTGGGTTTTCAAGAAGAAAACAGATATGCATGGTAACTTGGATACTTATAAAGCGAGACTTGTAGCAAAAGGTTTCACTCAAACTCAAGGGGTTGATTATGATGAGACCTTCTCGCCAGTGGTGATGCTAAAGTCGATTAGGATATTATTTGCCATAGCTGCATATTATGACTATGAGATTTGGCAAATGGATGTCAAAACGGCTTTCCTCAATGGATATCTTCATGAAGATGTCTATATGGTTCAGCCTGAAGGTTTTGTCGATCCAAAACATCCTAACAAAGTGTGCAAGTTAAAGAAATCAATCTATGGATTGAAACAAGCATCGAGAAGTTGGAATCACCGTTTTGATGAAGAGATTAGGAATTTTGGGTTCATCAAGAACGGCGATGAAGCTTGTGTGTATAAGAAAGCTAGTGGGAGCACCGTCACTTTCTTAGTATCGTATGCCGATGTCATTCTACTAGTTGGAAATGACATTCCAACCATGGAAGGTGTAAAAGCATGGCTTGGAAGATGTTTTTCCTTTAAAGATCTTGGAGCAGCTGCCTATATTTTGGGAATAAAGATCTATAGGGATATATCAAGGCGCTTGATAGGTTTAAACCAAAGTGCATACATTGACAAGGTCTTGAAAAGGTTCAAGATGGAGAACTCTAAGAAAGGTTTGGTACCTATTCAAAAAGGGATAATATTGAATGTAACTCAATGTCCAAGCTCAAAGGATGAGCAAGAAAGAATGAAAGGAATCCCATATGCGTCTGCTATAGGATCTATAATGTACGCAATGATATGTACTAGACCGGACGTGTCATGCGCTTTAAGCATGACAAGTAGGTACCAGCAAAATCCAGGTAACAGTCATTGGATGGCTGTTAAGAGCATATTGAAATACCTTAGGAGGACTAAGGATATGTTTCTAATATATGGATCTGGTGAAGAGGAACTCGTTGTAAAGGGTTACACGGATGCGAGTTTCCAAACTGATCGAGATGGTTCACGATCACAATCTGGGTACGTCTTCATTTTGAATGGAGCTGCAGTCTCTTGGAAGAGCTCGAAGCAGGATGTTGTAGCATTGTCCACTACAGAATCAGAATACATCGCCGCCTCATTGGCAGCACAAGAAGCTGCGTGGTTAAAGAAGTTCATTGCCGACCTAGGGGTAGTCCCTACCATTCAAGACCCCCTAGAGATCTTTTGTGATAACGAGGGTGCGATTGCTCAAATCAAGGAACCTCGTGCACATCAAAAGACTAGGCACATTGAGCAGAGATTCAACTACATAAGGGATGAAGTTGAAAAGGGAAAGATATGTATTCGCAAAGTTCACACCGATCAAAACATTGCGGATCCACTCACGAAGCTCCTTGAACGGCCAAAACATGAGGGTCATACTTGTGCCTTAGGACTTTGATATTCTAGTGATTGGATTTGATCTATTTTGTATTTGGATATTGGAACAATTGTTATTTTAACTCTTTTATGGTATTTTGAGTTATGTTCCATTTTAGCATGTTTAAATCCGTGAATAAATTAATTATTCTAAATGTCCGTAGTCGATCATACTTGTGGGAACAAATATGAATGTAAGACTATTATGAACTTGGATTGGTGGATATTCATTAGGTATGAATATAGAGCAAACTGTTGCTGCCAAAGTTCATAGATATTTGTGGGATACAAATATTGGACTGACCCGCTCTCAAATGTTACTGCATGGAATCATTTGTGATTGATCATAAGTAAATTTGAGCAAAGGCGAATATGATAGTATCCTCTGACCTGAGATACATATTGGGTCTTGATATTCACTAAATATTATACCTTGACTTAGTTCTTCGCTGTCTGTAATAAGACAGTACATAAGGCTAAGCTCAGGCGTGGTACGAGGTGATTGTGAGAGACGTATGTAGTCAAGAAGGGATTTGTTCCTCTTATTCATTGAGAGTAAGATGTCTAAGGCCTGCTAAAGTTAAATCAACAGAGAATGATCACACTGTGTCTCTGGATTTGACATGACATCTGTAACGAAAGGATAAATTATAGATTCACCTAAATCATTTTCAAGTAAGGGACTTGAAGGGGATGATGTTATTGAATGGCACTTTGTCATACGTATTAGGGGTAGTAAACCGTTGTTAGGCGTCATTTACTGCTGGAATCAATCTTCTATGTATCTTGTGCAAGTGGGAGATTGTTGGACTCTGTATGCCCAAGACACATATTAAATTGATGTGGCTAGTACATTATGATCCAAGTCGGGTCATACCCAATAACAAGCTAGACAAACACCTATAATATTTGTTTATGATATGATCAAACAAATGAATATTAACACTTACAATATTTAGAAATCGGTTTTCTAAATAAATTGCACTTGACAAGCACTTGACAAGCTAGTAAATTATATGGATAATTTATTTTGAGAGAGTATTTTATTTTGTTATTTAATGGGTTAAATGACTTAATAAAAGTTGTATAAGTCTTAAAACATGTGATGTTATAATTTTATAAAAGTTATAAAATTATATAAGACTTAAAATGCTACTATAAGAAAATTATTGAAATTTTTTTATAAAAATAAAAGCTAGGCCGCCCCCCCATGGGAACTCACAAAAGTTTTTTGGTCCAATCATAATACATGCATTTTGCATGTCTAGATGATGCTTGATTGACCAATTTGGGTGGCAACTTTCTCTCTCAACCTTTTAAGAGAAGTTGTTGCAAGACTTGAAGAGATGCATCATTTTTCTTTCAAAAATTCAAGTGCAAGAACTCTATCAATTACCTTCAAAATTTCGGCCAACATATGGTTGTTTTGGAGAAATTTCAAGTGAGTTTTCAAGTGTAGAAATCCTAGCAACATAAGGTGTTCGTTGGAAGCTTGGGGTATGCAAGCTTGAGGTCTTCTCCTTTGAAGATTTCCATTCAAGAATATCATCTTCTTCATATCACCTTGCTCTTGGAATGGTAGTATTCTAAAACACCCTATGGTTGTATTTTGATAGCATGCATGTCATATATGGATCCGATTTTGGGTTTTTGCATTTAAAAGAGTTTTAAATCTTGTAAAGTAACATGTTTTAAATCTTTTTTCCGCTGCATTTTAATTTTATTCGGATAAAATTACTTTGATAAACATGTGAAAAACCCAACAATTGCTACATACTAGGAATTTTCATACATACAGACATTTTACAAAGGTTTATATCAACTCACATACATATGAACTCGCTCAACTTTATGTTGACTTTTCAAACTATATGTATTTCAGGAAACTAATGGATCTGGCACGGTATGCATATATATTTCAAGCTGCGTTTGAATAAAGAAGTCACCCCGGGTTTAGAAGGTGTAACCTCTTCCTGGACGGGTTACATAACTCTAAATCTAGTATTGTTTAAAGTCTTTTGCTGAGTTTTATGAACTCATTAAATCAAGTCATGGGTTGTAACTTATTTTAGCGATTATTGTTTTAAGACAAGTATAATATGGTATTTTTCTAAACTTTATTTATGGGTGAATATCTTATGTTTTTATCATATAGCATTGTTATGGTTGTTGCTATGGTATTAAAAAGTCACACCAAATAACCCACGCTTCCGCAAAGCCAGGGTGTGACAGCTTGGTATCAGAGCACTGATCATAGCGAACTAGGATTCTTTCTCGAGTCTAGACTATGATCACTAGGGCTCTCACGAAAACATTTTTACATTGCATACCACTTAAGTCCAGATCCAAAACGTTTTCACAAACAAATGTTGAGCACATTTTATTTATTATTTATAGGCTCAGTCTGGGAGGCTGAGGCTTGGTCTGGGAGGCCGAGGCTCGATCTGGGAAACCGAGGTAGTTATCTAGTGGGACTAGGAAGAGCAGTCTGGGAGGCTGGGAGGCTAGTGGGACTAGGAAGAGCAGTCTGGGAGGCTAGAGGGACTAGGAAGGGCAGTCTGGGAGGCTGGGAGGCTAGTGGGACTAGGAAGAGCAGTCTGGGAGGCTGGGAGGCTAGTGGGACTAGGAAGATCAGTCTGGGAGGCTGGGAGGCTAGTGGGACTAGGAGAACTATTTGATTGCGTATTGGTGACTAATATGTTTATTTGACTATGTGATTGATTATTTGTGCATATGCGTGTTTGTATTACAGACGACCTGCCTTCATCCGGCCTTGGAGAGTCGGACACCACAGACCCCATGCCCATAGTATCAGACGGCATAGTCTCATCAGAGCACGCGGTGTATACCTCAGATACTACCAGCACGGACAATGATGATTTCCAGCCATTTGCGCTGACCAATGACGTGGCTGAGCCTGCTGATGGCCCTATCACTAGGGAGTTGCCGCTCGCGGTGATCCCTGCCCCTGTACCCCTTGCCGCTTACCCTATTGTTGATATGCCCTTGACGTAATCGCTGACGACAACGTCGACTTGTTTGATGAGGACCCACTCGAGGATGACTTGGAGGGTGAGGCCCTTATTGCTGCTGGTGATCTCCTACTTCTCGCTGGTGCTCCTGCGGAGGAGGCACCCATCCACTCACCAACCCCGACTCCTTTGAGTCCGTGACATCTGCACCTTCACATGCGCAGGGAGTGCAACATCATTCGCACGACACAGACCCTGATATGGCATCATCCGCTGCACCTGCCCCTGCCCCTAGCTTTGAGTATGGTCATGACGTTGATGACGATTCAGATCCTGTTTTCCCACCGGGCTTTGATCCCGATCATGACATTGAGTTTATTCACTTAGATCATCCCAGGAGGGACCCTGTTGACCCCATGTTTGCTGATCCCGCAGATTTTTGAGATGAAGTTTGACGATCCGGAGCCTGCAGTGGCCCCGAGCCAGTAGTTGCTCCAGACCCCGTATTCGAGCATGACCCTATTCATGCTGATGTACCCGCTGTTGATCCTTTGATTGATGATGTACCTATCGATGATCATCCTATTGTTGCTCCACTGTTGGAGGATGAGCATGCTGTTGATGCTCATGTTGATGCCCCTCACATTGCTGATATTCCCGCTGAGCCTGTTGTTGTCGCCCCTCTTCCTGACCCTGTGCCCGTGCAGTTCGATCATGCACTTTTTTTTGGTCATCGACACGCGCACACCCGAAGTGAGTGGATAAACGATGCTAACGGTCACCCACCTTTCGAGTTTCCTGTGACGCCCCCTTGTGACTCCTGTTTCAGCCCCTGTTTCAGTTCCTATGGAAGCACCTTTGTTCCCACACTCACCACTGATACTCACCACACCGTTACATGACCCGGAGCCTGCACTCGAGCCAGCTGCTACACCATTTGGGTCAGCTTGATGTTGCGCCTGCTGAACCTACACCTTTACGTGATCACGATCCTGATTCTTTTTGGTCTGCCATACATTGCACCCCTTATATCTACCTGCATCGGCTAACCTCCTCATTTGTGAGATGTTCGTTTTTACACCCGCAACCGCTGACATTGCTCCTTTCCCCTATGAAGACCAACGTCCATTGCGCCAAGATGCCTATAGCTTCCTTTCAGAATATAACCGCACCTCGGGAAGGTACTTCAGGTCAGCACCCGCATAACGATTCATCTGCTACAACAGCATATTCCCAACTGCACAGGTCGCACCATTTGCTACATTCACCTCTACAACGTCGGACGAGCCATCTCGATGATTCCTATTGTACACTGTGCTGAAGTTAGACCCTTACATTAAAGGCCACATGTGAGATGAGTTGCTCCTGTAACATCAACTACAGTTAAGGATATGAGTCACAAAATATTGGAGCTTGAGCTGACGCCACAATTAGCAACTTCAATTGCGAAACAATACATAACCGAAAACATGACTTGAGTGTCTACATCACAAGACCACATATTGTCTGAAAAGTTTATGCAAAATACCATGTTCTCCAGCCTGTCTATCACCAGCATGCTTTAATCCGCCGCATACATCACGACTCCTTTGTGCTCTTGACCTTTGTTCTTTCACCATTCCCGGGATTCTGATGTTCATGTCTAAACTATCGAGCGGCAGAGCAAATAATTACTTCAACGTATATACAAGCTCGAGGAGGGACTCACGCACGTTGACAGTATACTTTTCTTTCCTCCTCCACCTCAGTCACCAGCATAGTTGATTTCTGGATTAAGCGGATTGCATTACGCTTGGGAAAAGACGCTAATGATAAGCGGGGATTGCGGAGACTTTTGAGGATCACTTCTGACCACGTAATTGTGATGCACTGATATACTTGTTGGACAAGGGTAGGGTGACCCTGTGTCCCTTCTGATGTGATGCATTTTGGTAAGACACAGTGATTGTGGCCGGAGGATAATGAAAGCCCGATCATCTTTAAACACGCGACAATACTTATGACTAATGACTGACGAAAAAATATCGTCGCTATGCTCTCACTAAGCACATTGATGATCTACATATTTGTGCTATAACTATAATACCCCATGTTTACTTGCTACGTTCCTATTTGCAAGTTGTGCTATAACTGTGATGATATGTGATTAATTGTTAAACAACTACGTATTTACATAAACGTAATATACCTCTGAGGTCTTATTCGTTAAATAGGGACTTGTATGCTCGTGTCCTTACTAAGACCCGACCTGACCGACTCTCTTCTAGGAAGATGTCGACTCGAGGGAACACCGATACCAACAACCCTCTGCCGACGACAGAGGCGGAATTTCAAGAACGCCTCTTACAGTTCATCGCACAGTACGAGACCTTTCGCTCCGAGCGCAATGGAGGTACCTCCGGAAATAAACCACCCAACGGCTGCACCTACAAGCAGTTCTTGGGCTGCCAGCCCCTACATTTCGACGGCACTGGGGGTGCCGTAGCCTTCATGCGCTGGATTGAGAAGACGGGTTCTGATTTGCGTACGAGCAAATGCGCCCCAGAGGATCAGGTCACGTACATTTCCGGGCTGTTCCGGGATGGGGCTCTGTCATGGTGGAAACTCCAGGTTCAGACGATGGGCGAGGTTGCTGCATATGCCTTATCATGGGACGAACTGAAAGAGCTAATGCATAAAAAGTACTGCTCAAGAACAGAAAGCCAGAAGGTGGAAACTGAGTTCTGGAACTTGAAGATGGAAGGTCCAAAAATAGCTGAGTACGTGGAGAAGTTCCAAATTCTGTCGCGTATTGTTCCATACATGGTAGATCCAGAGTTTAAGAAGATTGAGCGTTTCATTTGGGGATTGGCACCTCAAATCATGAGCATGGTGACAACATCAAAGCCTGCAACGATCGCTGAGGCCATCAATCTAAGTGTGGCCTTGACTGAAGAGGCAATCAGGATGAACAAATTTTCAACCTCTGAGGAGAAGAAGGAGACTCATGTAGAGTCATCTGGGGATAACAAGAGAAAGTTAGCAAATTTCAAACAGGGTACCCAAATGGGTAGCGACAACAAGGCCAAAAAGAGAAAAGAGTACATGGGTAAACTACCTAAATGCGACAGGTGCCGACGCCATCATACTGGGCGATGTAAAAATGGGAAGTGTGACAACTGTGGCAAAGTGGGACACAACAGGGAAACGTGTTGGCGTGAGACGAAGCGTGGAAAGAAAGGAAAAGGAAAAGATAAGGGATGTTACAACTGCGGGGATATGAGGCACTATAGGAAAGATTGCCCAAGGGAGATTAAACAAAATTGTGGGAAAGATGTCTAACACCGGGCTAGGGAAGCACGCCAGGAATCCAAGCATGGATATCGGTACGTCCCATATTACTCAATGCTTTGCATTTGCGCTACTTGATACTGCTGTAAATTTTAGCTTCGTATCTCTAGAGTAAGAGTATACTTGGTTTAGTAGCAAGTAAGATAAATAACCCGCACACGATAGTACTAGCTAACGGGAAGCTAGTGGAAGCCAACGAAGTAGGTGGAATTGGCAAGAGAGAACTTGGAGAGCGTAGGTTTACGCTAGATCTATTGCCAGTTGAGTTGGGAAGCTGCAACGTGGTAACTGGGATGGGTTAGTTGCCAAGCGATCGAACAAAGATTGATGTTCGCAACCAAATGACGAACGAAGAAACGATTGGGACTCACGAAGCAGGATACACCTCCACAGATCACGAATTGTTTGAAGGCACGAAAGATGTTGTAGGAAGGATGTGTTATTCTCCGGCTCATATCGGGGACAAGGGAGCCGAAGAAACAAAACTCGAAGATACCCCCGTGATCGGAGAATATCCTGAAGTCTTCCTCGAAGACTAGCCAGAATTATCTCCTCAACGACAAGTTGAATTTCGCATCGATTTAATTCCAGACGCAGCGTCTGCTGTTGATGCACTTTAGCGACATACACCTTTGGAGATGCAGGGATTGCCAGTGTAACCTCAGTGGTTGCTAGAGAAGGAAGATAACAAACCAAGACTCCCTGTTGGGTAACCCCATTTCTGCTCGTCAAAAAGAAGGATGATGATTTTCAAGTAAACGTCAACTACCAGGAGCCGAACGAGCTAACCCACCAGAGTCAGTGACTCTTGCTAAGGATTAATGAACCTCTTACATAACTGACTATGAGGACCCAACTACTACTACACGACTGATCGACGATCGAACATCGTTAGCGGAGAAATTTAGGGAGTATACCAGGATTAAATTGTGGGACAATGACTGTGCTTAGACATAACCAAAATGGAGCTTCCTACACAGTGTATAAACCAGATCCACAAGGGATGTAGAATCCGGAGAAACTAGAAGCCTTACATCTAGGAACCATATCTATCAACTCAATCAAACATCATTAACTTGACCAACTTGTCATTGCAGTTAACGAAACCGAAAGTACTTAAATTTTCTTCCGTTGGAGTCTTCACTTTCACTTCTAACAAGTAGAAATTTGCATTTCTACTCCCCTCAAGTAGTTGCATCACGTTGTTTTCCTTCGCTGAGAGCGAACGCCCGTTTGCTTCGTATATTTGGTCACTTATTCGTTTTGGTAAGAACGCATCGCTTCATCACTTGAAAACCTATATATAACCCATGCACCATTTGCTACGCATGTGGTTTCATTTCTAATAAACGCTTCATGAATGTTCAGATATTACGTTGTCAAATCTAATTACTAGTTGTGATTCGAATAACCTACATTTTTGTCATTGATGACTCTGTTGTTATCAAGTCAACACACTTTTTTTTTTTGAAACCACCTTCTTTCAAGTTACATATTTGCTATCATGCCAAGATTTCCTTGTTGATATGTACGTTTATTGTTTGGTTACGTTGAAACGAGGTTCAACTGCTTGAACTTATCCAGATCACATGTTTGATTTGAGACACCATATGATGTATTGAGAGCATCATATTCTAATACTTTGGCACATATTCTTTTGTTTCGAGTGGTAGTAGACTTGTTTGGTCTATGACTCCACTAAATCGTTGATAGATTTCGGCACCTTACAGTGATACTTTCTCAGAATCGAAGCTTGTGTTTATCTGACTACTCACTTCGTACACGGATTTAATTAATTATTTGACAACTTGCCCTAAATCCGTTTTGTTTACCACAATTAAAGCACTCTCAACACACTTGCGTGCTGAGTCAAAGGTACATAAATTCATTTCATATCATGGTGTACCTCCTAACGATTCTCTCGTTATCAATCAAATGTCTTGCACTACTTAGTTTCATCTTCCGGCTTGTTTCGGTACACCTTCATCTGGTCTCAAACTCGGTGAATTTGTTCAGTCACCGCTATTATGGAATCATGTCGTTGCGATACCTTGTGGTGTCATTATAAACTTGCAGCTTTGCTAATCATGGTCAACCGTTTCACACCAAACTGCATATCTTTTCGTTTGACCTGCCATTTAAACATTTCTGATGCAACTACAAATCAAGGTAAGTATACACCGGATTCGTTTGTATTCACTCGGCGCAATCTCGCAATTCGAAATTTGCAACACACTAAACTTTACCATTCACCTACCCGGGAGTTGACAGATCAATATACCATTTCATTTAAGTTGATAATTTTTGAGTTCATATAGCGGGTGCAATGTTTCGTGAAAACTCGTTTGCACATTGCGATCGATCGTTTGAGAGTCTTCTTAGTCAAGACTCCTCTTTGTGGAACCCCCCTGCTAGCTGGGTTACATTAGGTTATACGTCAAGTACGTCTTGTACCTCTGACATCAACTACTATGCGCACACACCTTTTAACCCTAGAATTCGGGTTGATATATTCTTGGACCCACCAAATGTGAGTAAGGTTTGATTTAGTTTGATGATTATCTACCTCGATGTTATTTATAAACATACATGTGTAACGTAACCATAAGGAGTTAAGGTAGTACAAATTTCGGGGACGAAATTTCTTTAACGGGGGGAGAATGTGACAACCCTAAAAAGTTCAGGTATCCGTACGATTAATTTATATTTAATTACTGCTCAATTACTGTGCTTGCTTACAGTTGTAAATAAACTTCTACATGATTTCTGAAATATATATAACCATGCCTCATACTCTATTTTCTATTACTCTGTTATTTACATACAGAACTTTAGTGACAACCTTGATGCACAAAAGCACAATAGCACAATGAACGATTTAACACGCTGATATAGCCAGCACCAGGCAGACACTGCCTCTAAGGCCTGTACGAGCCAGAGATAGTCTACTACACTAGTAGAGAGTGTAGGGATAAGAGGGTTGTAGAACTGCGTCACTAGGTGATAATTATAGTGACCGGATGTGCCTAAAACATACTTTAAGTACAAAATTCATCACTTTAAATGAAAAATTCAGCACTAAGCTAACTAATAAAGTGCCAAAACATGAGAAAAATATTACTAGACACTTTCCAAAGTGTCGGGAATAAGTTGTGTCACTAAAAAAAGTATTAACGACACTTTAAAGCTTTGTTAAGTACTTTAACGGATCACTATCCAACCAAACAACCGAACTATACCCAGAACATAAAAATATTGTCATTAACATTATTTTTCCTTGTTTAAGCCTGTTAGGGTCCCCGGATACCCTAACACCCGTTACAACTTACTACATGCTAGTAACCGGTTTAACCTCCTAATTAACTAACTAATGTCTAACCATTTAGTTGGAAATGAACTATGAACCCCCCCCCCCCCCTTGTTACCAAAATCGTCCCATGTGGGACAAACCCTTACACATTTGTATATTTTATTCATTTATGTCTTATATCTAGAAGACATCTTAACCAAAGGTTAATAAGGATGCATGGATTATAAGTATGTCTAAGGAGTTAACCATTTCATTCACTAAACCACTTATCAAAATCAGTCTCCTCTCTCCCTCACTAGTAGTCTCGGCTGAAGACCAAGCCCCACCTCCAACCATTTTTCGATTTTGATCAAGTAATTCCAAGCACATACAAGGGTTAAGGATCGCGCATAAGGAAGCCCGGTGCACTCGGATTGCTAAGGACCTCACTACATTGCCTTTATCCACTCGATTTCCGACTAGTTTCCTTCCCTAGCCTCGAGCTAGTAGTAAGTGACTCTAAACGCCTTCTTGATCTATTCTAAAGTGGTTAAAATGAACTTTGTCGGTTAAAAATCATGAACATACAAGATTACATGCTAAAAGTTTGCTAAAATGATAAACATGTTGGATAAAAGCAATAGAGTAAAACTTGTAAGACTTGTTTTATTGTGATTATTTAGTGTTGATCTATGCTAGTAGTAGCTCGGATCGTCATCTAACCCGGCTAATTCATGTCCATGAAACATGACCTAGAATATTTTAGATATGAAAGAGGTTCAATGATGAACACTACTACATATCAAGCATGAACTTGTGTAAAGACAATCTTTCTTATGAAATAGACTTGTAAACTAGTAGACCTACGGATCTACAAGTGGTATTTTCAAAGGACCAAGCGTCAAAAGAAATCATATTTTCTAAACCGGGTTTTACATGAACAAGAGTGATTTTTGTAAACACACAAGTGTGTAGACACTTGTGTAACACAAAGTTTTGACAAAAGAACTATTTTGTGAATGTTGACAAGAAGTTGTGGAAATTTATTTTCTTTAAAAACGAGACTCTCAAGAAACCAAGTTGATTTATACAAAGATCCACTAAAAGTAATGGAAAGTTACTACATATTTTGGATAAACCACAAGTTCATGTATTATTGCGATTTATATCTATTTTGACTAGTTTGATGGTTTGAATATTGTTTATTGTTGATTGAGAAAATTGTTGATTTGAATTTTCAAAGAAAATGATACGCTTGAAAGCGTGGCCACCTCCAGTTACAGGGGAAACTCTGGCGAAATTTTTCCAAAAATCTAACACATGTAAATATTTTTATCACAAGTGTTATGACTATATTTTTAACTTGTTTTCCCGAATAACTTTCACCACGATTTTTATTACAAAACTTTTAAAGTGTCGGAGGTGGGATTTTCACAAAATAAACTTGCTAAAATATATATATTTAGAATATATATTTTTCATAACAACACTTGCGTAAATTTTTGTGATTATTTTGCAAACTATCTAAATATTATTTTTAGAGTAAAAATAATATTACCGAATGTTAACAACTCCAAAATAATACGAACGCCTTCACAATAAATATTAAGTTACAACGGTATTACTAATACCACCCGATCTTTAAACATAACTCACGCATTTTTAGAAAATACTCATAAGTGTGTATTTTGACGAGTGTTATTTTGGGGAAAAATTATATGGAATAAATATATAATATTTTTGGAAAAAATATTTATATTTTGGAAGTAGAGTATTTTAGACAAATGAAATAAAATATAATATTTTTGGGAAAGATATTTATATTTTGGAGATAGAATATTTTGGAAAAAATAATTAGAGTATATTTATTAAGTGGGACTTAATAATAAAGTCTTGGAATTGTATAAACGCACATGTATTAAAACCCCCATCCTTGGGAAGGAATATATTTACCAAATAATTCCGAAGTGTAATTACGAAATAGTTGCCTAACTATTTCCCAAAGACATTAACCCTTAAGCTAAGGCACGGCCGTCCGTCTAATAGAAGTTAGTACGTGTAGGTCGTCGCACAGCAGGTCGACTGGGAGATACTTTTTAGAGACGCACTTCGGTGAGTTCATGTCCCCCTTTTTCTCTTAACTGTTTTCAGCTTTTTTTTAAACTGCGGGGGTGAAATACATGTTACTATGATTACGAGCACTTTTATACATGGTATGTTTAGCGTAAGGAGGGTTTTTACCTAGATCATGTGAATGGGTAGGCTATTATCGTAAGACCATTAATCCTTGTATAAGGACCGAGAGGCATGAGTGATAGATCTATCGGGTGTTGCGAGCCCCACACATGAGCCAGCGTGTGGCTGCATGTGGTGACTATGTCGTTCCGCCGGAAGGACTGGTATGAAATACGCGTTACAGGTTTGAGGGCTTCCTAGACCATTTCACTTATTAATGTATTAGCTACACATTAATTGATCTCTTTTTCCTTATTGCTACATACCAGGAATTTTCATACATACAGACATTTTACAAAGGTTTATATCAACTCACATACACATGAACTCGCTCAACTTTATGTTGACTTTTCAAGCTACATGTATTTCAAGAAACTAATAGATCTGGCACGGTATGCATATATATTTCAAGCTGCGTTTGAATAAAGTAGTCACCCCGGGTTTAGAAGGTGTAACCTCTTCCTGGACGGGTTACATAACTCTAAATCTAGTATTGTTTAAAGTTTTTGCTGAGTTTTATGAACTCATTAAATCAAGTCATGGGTTGTAACTTATTTTAGCGATTATTGTTTTAAGACAAATATAATATGGTATTTTTCTAAACTTTATTTATGGGTGAATATCTTATGTTTTTATCATATAGCATTGTTATG
Source organism: Helianthus annuus (assembly GCF_002127325.2). Classification (NCBI taxonomy): domain Eukaryota; kingdom Viridiplantae; phylum Streptophyta; class Magnoliopsida; order Asterales; family Asteraceae; genus Helianthus; species Helianthus annuus. The sequence goes on from NC_035443.2 coordinate 105,563,581, forward strand.
GTTGTTGCTATGGTATTAAGAAGTCACACCAAATAACCCACGCTTCCGCAAAGCCAGGGTGTGACATAGGTCTCACAGTAAATTATATAAATTAATAGTATTAAATAATCTTTTAACTAACCCTCGAGAGTGATTAGCCTTGACTTTTGTTAATTGTTGTTTCAAAACATACAAACAATAGGTCGGTTAATCGTTGTTCAGAAAACCAAAAGTATCAGGTCGGTAATAGTTATCAATGTTTCCACACCCCATAATCGAACCAAACAAACATATAGTAAAATTTTATCAAATATTGGACGTTTCACAATTTTTTTCAATATTTGATGCTTTTGGTTTATTGTTTTTGGGGGCATTTAAAGGTAATATCGTATCCAAGCTCCAACAATTTAACAGCAAAACGAATAGACCTTCTTCACTACCCAACAATTTATTAAAAGTTAAAATAGAGAATGTTAGATATTGTATGGTTTTTTTTTTTTTACTAATAATGAATTTTATACAACTTAATATTGGCAACACTTTCGTGTGGCCCATTTGGCTCCAGGATGAAAGATTTAAGAAGTGACACACATTTTAAACCTTTTATATATGCTAATGAGGTATATATCTCCTACGAAGGAAAAACATTTAACTATATGCTATTGAGGAATATATCTCCTAAGAAGGGAAAAAAATAACTAAATTATATGCACTTTTTGCAACCATTTACAATAACATTTTTAGATTTAAATAAATTAACACATCTTTTTATAATTTTGTAAGGTTCACAGTAGTGATAGATCATATTGACCTTCACTTGTGCCTACTTTGTGTGAGATGAAATATAACTTTGGGGAATTTATATCTTGATGAAATGAATTATCAACTACATGTGAATAGTAAAGGGAATGTTGCTCTACGCTACATGGTATCTGTTATGGGTGAAATTCTAAGCCCATATTCTGGATAATATCCTAAGTTATATCTTAATTATATAATACTTGTTCATGCCCGGGATGCTGATTCAGGATATTGGTAACATCCTGAATGGTATCCTGAGGATCACTAACGAATTATATGCATGAATGTGAGTCCAAGCTTGCAACGTTCATGAAGACCTTTTCCCCGGAAGACTCAGTCTAGGATGTTCGAAGAGGAATGTTGAACCCGCTTTACCTGGTCTCCAATGGCTACCAAGGAATATTCGAAGGCATCCCCCATTTGTAGGAGATTTTGTTTTCGTTTATTAGCTATAAATAGATGGATAGATCAGATCGAATAGGACACAACACAAACACTCACTGCTCTCACACTTTTCTTTCTCGCAACTTTCACTTTCACAACAAACATTGTAACACCTAGTGATCTGATCAATATCCTGCACTGTATCCTGACGTTAAAGCAATAAGAAGAACAAGGCAGCTGCGATTGTCAGCTCCCGAGGTTTTGTGCCGGCGATCTAGATTGATCAAGGGCTTTCCTCGTATATCCTGTGTCACCTTTTACCTTTTTTGCTCATTGTTTGATTGTAGATACAGCTCAATATCCTGAGCCGTATCCTGAAACTGTTTTTACAAACCACTTAATTAACACATTTTTGAACACATACCTCACTTAACTAATTTAATCACTTAATTGCTTCGGTAATTTTTGACCAAAACAGTATCTCGATCTGTTCTCAAATTAGGTAGGCTAAACAAATTCAAGAAAAAAAAAACCTTACACATCAAAATCCGCATTTCGTACTTCTTGTTTACACACACTGAGTAAACAATAAAGAAAAATAAAGACAAAACATTTGACCCATTCCCTTTTAGAGGTTGTTTCCAATCGATTATCTATACAAATAATGTTTTAAACAATCTTAATTAATAGTCAATATTTCTCTTGCAACAATTCATTTACATATATCTCATAAACACTATTACATATCATCAAACGTGTCATTCCAATATTTTTAGTTTCAAATTCATCTATTAAGTGAATTTTTTTTTTCTTTTTTTCAATACGAAGAAAAGTAAACGAGGCATTTTGGCCAACACAAAGCCTCTTACCTCTTATGACTTTTATTAAATAGGAAGAGCTGTATTAAGTTGTCAAAATAACATGCAAAACAAAACACTACTAACCCAATTCACTCACACTTACACGGGTTACTCAAAGTAAATAATATAATATTTAACAGTGTTTTAATAAAATTTGAAATTAAAGAAACATTCCATTACTTAATCCGGTTGGTTCCCACAAACAGAGGCGAAGTATAAGGGAGGCCCGAGGGTGATCCGGCCCCCATCGATTTTTTGCACTTGATGTATTTGACTAAAAAATTGTTTTTTTACCGTAAACTATTGGATTTTTAAGAGTCGGGCATCCACCAATTTGGAATTTTAGAATCCGCCCCCTACCGAGTTTCCATTCAAGCTCCACCACTGCCCACAAACTTACTTGATTAAAAATGTCACTTTACATATAAAAAAATCACATGAATTATAATAAATTACTGACCTTTTTGTTTTCTTTGATAATAGAGTAATGCAAGAACATTGTCTCTAAAGGGAGAAAATTTTGGATTTGCAATTGTTGTGCTACTGATTTTCATGATTTAAAGCAACCTTAAGAAGATGATTACATTTTCAATTTGCAAAAATGTTGGCTACATTAGAAAAAGTCCCTGAATTATTTGTATTGTTATAAAGTTGCAAATTGCAAAAAAAAAAAAAAACAAAAAAAAAACCCCACCAGTTCACTTATTTTATAAGGTTATAATCACATGCTATAAGGTGATTCAAACAAACGAACACAAAACTACTACTCTATTACAAATTTTAAAAAACTTAAGTTGCTAACGCATTAAAGCTCATAAGCAGCTCCTTGTGTTCTTTGTTTTCATAAATCACGATTAGGCCTAATCTTACTTAGCCTGACTGTAGGATCGTTTGTAGACCCGGACGAGTCGTTCAGAGGAGTTTTAATCAGTTTCAGGCGCGGAAAACAAGAAACTGATGTAGAAACAACACACAATTCACTTAAATCACTGATTTGATTGATATTACAGCTTGTACCTTCAAGAATCAAACCGGCAACACCTCGGTATGATTTTCTGATTTCACACCAAATTACAGATTCAAACAACACAACCTGGACCACCTGCAAATTCTCTACCCAAATCATAAGTTTTACAATTTAGAATAAAAATGTATGCACTAAAACAAACTCTCCCTCAAAACAAACAGAAACTTTATTAATGACAATATTGATGAGCCACTCGAAGATTTGATTAAAAACATATTTGTTTAAGAACAAACTTTCCTTCACAGAATTTGCCATCATGTCTAGCACTTAGAATTTTGAAAATCAGCTCTCCAACACCAGTTGTCGGAAATCTTTTTGAGTTTTCAAAAGTTTATGCTAAAACACACTAAAAATCTTTTTGGATTTTGTAATAAAGAAAATGTAGTGCAGTAAAGAAATATTTACATACACTATTTTTGTGAGTTTGTGTAAGAGGATCATATCAGTTTTTGAGACAAGTCACCAACACCGTTAAGCTTCATTTCCTTTTAAGTTCTAAACAATTCACCTAGATTGTCAGTATATTGGTCCACTTAAATTTTCACACAAATTTCAACTGGTCCGAGATACGAAATTAATGTTTTAAGCACTTAAACTTATTCGCGTGTCCCACTACTTGAATATACTCCCGTATCCAGATCCCAATATTCAGTCTTACAGGTGTGTATACCTAGATGATATCTGTAAGGGGTTAGATGCGAAACCGTGAGAGCTCAGGTCAGAACTTCCGTTCAGCAGATAGATGACGGCTCGACTTTAGGTGTGTCCCCTTTAGAGGATCTTTTTTACAACAGCAATGACTATCATTTTTATTGTTTCATCAAGTTGCTGAGGGCGGCACTGTATTTCAAGCATTTACGGAAAGTATTATACGGGGACTAGGTCAGTATTTCCATACAGCAGAAGTCCCAGGATAATACCCCAGATATCACTGAGCATAAAGACCTAGTATCTCAGAAATAGGGACCTTTCAAACAAGATTCGGGGGTTACCCATATATCCAAGAAGTTGTTACCCACGAATTAAGCAAGTTTGAATTTTAGGTATATATCTCGTCACAATCTACTCACAATCTACTGAATGTGCAAAAACCTACTGGCATATCCGCAGTGAGATTGTTTATCACATTTTAACTTTCCAATTCTTTAGCATGTTGTGACAGTCCACTGATGTACTATCATTTCCTCTTTTATACAACAAAACTCATTTTTTAATTTTATCATGTTTTTGGCTTTTTCAAATTTTCTAATGTTTTTGGATTTTCTAAATTTCTTACTCCCCCTAAAATGCAAACACATTAAAGAAAATTGAAAACAAACTATACAGAAAATTGACAACTGATATCAAATCGCCTCAATTCGCCATCCTCTTGGCATAGACAATCAGAACTCCCCCTTTCAACAAACTATTTTCTCATTATGATTTCAAAACACTTAAGTTTGTTTTAGTCAAAATGATTTTTTCGGAAAATAAGTTTGTTTTTACCACTTGTAGGTTTGATAGAAAACCACTTGTAGGGATTGGTTCATCATCTTGTCCATTCAATCATTTGTATCAGGATTACATCAAGTTCAAACTAATGACCTTGAGCAATCACTTTTCAGAATCAATCTCTTACCACTTGTAAGTATTTCCAAAACATCTACACAAATACATGTTACCAATCAAGATGCCGATTCCTGCTTCACGCTTACCTACCTGGAAGCTCCGGCAAGTCCACAATCTGTAAAATTTAACAAACTTTAAGATTCATTTACACAACCAGATTTTAAGAAAGATGCCGATTCCTGATCCACGATTACAAACTTGGGATCTCCGGCAAGTCAGGTTTTTCAAGCAAAGAAAATGTCCACCCAAGCTTGACCAGCCTTGGGTGAAATCAATTCATCAGCAGTTGGGGCGTAAGTTGCTTTCTATTTAGCATAAAAGTCTTTTACCCCTTTAACTTTCCTATCGATCATCTTTCCAAAAATTTTCTTAACATTTCCATTAAATGTCTTCTCGACATCAAATTCATCCTTTCAAGAATAAAATTGATTCGAGATCTCAACTTTCCCAATTTTCCGTTTAAAATTCTCAGTCCTCAATGATGGAAAGTTCACCTCATCCATTGGAGGAACTGAGTTTTCACTCTTTTTAACAACTTGTGGCTCTTCTGATTTTGTGGAATCAGATTCATTGCCAGATTTTACTTCAGATTTCTTAACAACCCATTTTTGGTTGTCAAGTTTCACACTTCGCCTGTAAAATCTTTTCGAACATTCACCAACTTCATATGTAGAGTTTTTAAACACTTTAAACTTCTCAGTTGGTGGTTCGGTTTTATTAACAACAACTTCTTTCAATTTTCCATAAACTCCCTGTTTTGTGTTGGTTGTTTTAGGACAGTTCCATGTAATGTGACCAACTTCATTGCATCTAAAACAGGTTCTTGTTTCTTTTCTCTAAACTTCATTCTTCCTTTTCTCAGCAAGAAATTCTTGATTTGATTGTCTCCAGAATGAGCTCTTATTTTCCTCTTCAGCAGACGGACCTAAAACAAATTTTGTATTTGTTTTAGAAAATTTTTCATTTTTATAATTTTCAGGTGGAATAAAACCTAAATCTTTCTTTTTGAAATTACGGTTATGGTTTGGTTTCTTTTGAAAACCATAACCAGAACTGTAACTCTTTTTCTTGTTTAACCGTTGTTGAACTCTTGAAGTGTACCTTTTAGGTTTTTCAGAAATATTGATTTCTGTCATTTTGAAAACCTTTATAATCATGTCAAAACGAACACTTCTTATTGGAAACTCTTTATCAAAATATAATTTGTCAGAATCATTCAAAGTATATGCAGCTTCAAACGTTTCGTCATTCAAATTATATTTTGACAACAAAAATTCTTTACTATAAACCCGCTTTCCCGACGATTTTGAACTCTTTTCGGACGAACTCGAACTCCTGACGGACTGACACCAACTTTTGGACTCGGATTTTAACTCTGACTCCTCATCCTTTTCCAACACCTGATCGACCATTCTTTTTATTAATTCAGACTCATGATCTGTGTCGGACTCTGTGAACGTGACATCAATGTTGTCTGGCAATACATCAGTTAACTCGGACACTAACTTTAGATTAACTGCCTTTTCGACTTGTTCCTCATTCGGTTTTCTAGGCGAATACCCTTCCCAAATAGGAGGCAGACACCTATTATAACAGACACTCTGTTTCTTACCAGTATCCATTTTCTTCTTTGACTTCTTGTCTTTATCTTCATCTTTAAACGCCCCGAAACCTGCAACAGTAGGGTAAATTCTATCAATTAAGTAATCAGAACTTGTATAACTTCTCAGCAAACGTCTGATTCTTTCATTTTCAACTTTTTCACCATCCAACTCTTGCTTCCATTTCGCACATTCTTCAATGTAGAAATGTGACAACTCGAGTTTCCAAGATTCTATTTTCGCATTTATTGCACGTTCATTGTTTGTTTAGCGATTTACTTGCACAATTAGTTTGCTGTGAAACTGTAACGTTTTGATTTAATAAAGTATATTGTGATTGTGCATGGTTATGTGTTAATTGTGAAGGATTTGTCAAATAATGGAATGTGGTGATGAAACTGTGATAAATAACTCTCAGGGGTGCTTAGTGCTAACAGTGAAACTTAAATTATACTTAACCCTAATCCCTTTTCACTAATCATTACACAAAACAAAACACGTACTTTCATTCTCTGATTCTCTGGCAATCATCATCATCTTCATCATTGGCACAAGTTCTTCATCACTCTTGATTCCACACTTTCTCGAGAATCAATTCAAGGTAATTGTTAATGGTTGTTTGTTGTCACTGATTCTTGATTAGGTGATTCATAGAAACCCTAATTCTACATGTGATAGTTCTGTGTTTGATTGATTTTGATTACTGTGAAATGGTTAATGTTCAGTTGCGTAATCATTTGCTGATTGTTAGGTGGCTATTTTGTTAGAATGCTGATCGTTGATTTGATTTACTGCATCACATGTGAATGAAATTAGGGTTTGCTTGATCATAGAAAACGTAACTGTTACGTTGATAAACATAAACAGAGACTTGGTTTTGGTTACTGCATGATTTCTATTGTCTGAGTTTCATGATTGATTGATCCGAGTTTTATAGGTAATAATGTTCCGAACTTTATATTTAACATAAGGGTCCGAGTTATGTGGTAACATAAGAGTCCGAGTTTCATATGGCTTAGGGTCCGACTTTGTTTGTATAACATGTATTCCGACTTTTATAACAACATAGGTCCGACTTTTACTTATACATACACATGTCCGACTTTTAACCTATGTTCATGTGGTCCGACCTTTACAAGGACCAAAGGTCCGACCTTTATGTGAAGCACAAGAAGTCCGACTTTTCTCAAGGGCAGGGGGGTGTCCGAATTTTTTATCACACTTAGAGTTGTCCGAGTTTTGTAAGAGGAGCCCCTGTCCGACTTTGTTGAGGGTGCTTTGGTCCGAGTTTTGGGCCTAGGAGCCTTGTCCGAATAATGTTGAGGAAAGCATGTAAGTCCGACCTTGTTTGATGAATAGGTCCGAGTTTTAGTAACTCATGGGTTGTCTGATTTTCTTTGATGAGCCTTGCCTGAATGTGTTAACTTGTAATATGAGTCCGACCTTCTTGAAAGACATGCACTAGTCCGAATTTCGTTGCAATGATGCTTAGTATGACTTGTGTTAATGCTATTATTATCTGAGTTTACTATCGGTATACTGTATGATACAATAATTGCATGCTACTGTGTGATATGATTCTGTAAGCTACTGTTTGAACATCAAGAACCTGTAAACCCTAATTGAACGTCAACACTTATCTTGGATTTATGTGCAATATACCTTAGGTCGTGAGTAACGGACTTAAACACTAATTAACCCTTGAAGTAATAACATACCGAGCAAACCAAGGTGAGTTCACACAGCCAAGGCATGGGGTTCCCAGGGTGGGAATGGGATTTGATTATTTACTTGTACGTACCTGGATAATGGAAATTAGGGATATGATCCTCGGGTGAGGAAGGTTATTGATAAGATACTACTAGACTAGTGATACTAATAGAACTGATCTTCGCATACACGCCGGGGTTGGCTGCGATAATATGACTAATATTCGCACACATGCCTAGGAAGGCTGCGAACTATACACAAAACTTCGCACAGGTGCCGGGTGGCCGCGATACGTACCTAGTCTAGAATACTTGGAAACTTTCTCTAATCTTCGCATACATGCCTAGAGGGCCGCGATACGAACTAATACGATACATGACTTAATGAACGAACACAAGGCTTATTATACTATAACAATTACTGAACTATAAACTGTGAACTCGCTCAACTAGTTGTTGATCCTCTGTTACATGCCTTGCAGGTCGTTAGATACATGGAGCTTGCACAGGGAGGAGTTGGTCGTTGTGGGCTTGGATCGTGATTGTTTCGTTAAACACTTATGACATTTCATACTTTATTATGTTGGGTTTTACTTATACGCTTCCGCTAAACAGTGATAACATATTTATGTTTTGGAACACCTTTCATATGGATTGGTTTGGTTAATTTGCAATGACTTTTACTTTATACATTGTTCTATATGATTGGTGGCTTGATCATGGTCATGTCACGTCTCCAAGCGGTGGTATTCCGCAGGTGGATTTCGGGGGTGTGACAAGAAATTTATCTCTTTCTGCTTCGACATCATCGTTGCATTCAACATTTTCAACGCTTTTTCTCTTTCAGTGTTTGTCGTTTGCAAACTATTCACTATTCTGTTCAAAACATCGTATGATTCTTTCAAATTCTTCACATCAAACAGCAATTTTTCTTTCATCTTTTCTGATTCACTTAACCTTGCATCTTTTTCCTCACACTGTTTACATGATTCTAAACATGTAAGACAAGGTTTTGTGACTTCAACAATCTTTTCTACCTCCACAATCTTCTCAACTTCGACTATCTTTTCAACAATCTTTACTTCCTTCATCCTTTTTGCAGCTTTTCTCTCTTTCAGTTTCTTCAATTTTTATGCAAAATAAAATTCAAAAGTGTCAGAAGATAAATGAGTTTTTCCAAGACTTATTTGTTCAATCTCTTCATCATCACTTGTCTCTGATGAACTGTTTTCTGATGAAACAGATCGTTCATCTTCACTTTTCTCTTCATCAAATAACACTTCTATCCATTCCTTCAACAATTCTGGCTTTTGAACAATCTGAGCAATAAAAGCTTTAACATTTGGATCAGCTGGAATAAACTTGTCCCAGCTAAAACCATTAGCCAATTTCTCATCATCTTGATCAATGATGCCATAGTAAGCTTTCTTGTTTGCATCCTCGATCATTTTTCCATGTGCAGTTTGAGTTTCTTTTTGTTGATGTGGTTGATGAGTGATTTGCTGATATATAGACTTCCGATAGTAATCATCTTTTCCAAAAGGATTCTTGGCTCCACTAGGCTCTTGATTCTTGCATTCTCTTTTAAAGTGACCTTTCTCCTTGCAATGAAAACAGACAACTTTAGATTTATCAAATCCTAGCTTAGAAAGATTTGCATCCAAGAAATCATTTCTTCCTGTAATCATTCTAAATTTTTCTGCTCTTCTCAAAACACTTGCCAAAGCCCATTTTATATCCATAAGTTCCAACTCTTCTGCATCTATTTGGTCATAATCTTCCTTTGTTAGCATCGGATTACCAATCTTTCTGGCAATCAACCCTTCATAGGATTCCAAAGCAGTAACCAGTAATCCCATATGACTCTTCACAACTTCTTCAGAAAAATTTTGTCCATTTTGAAGATGCAATGCCACATTGCACTGAATCATATGCCCATTACCAACATTCGCACTTTGAACACTTGGAGGATTAACATTTGTAAATCCACTAGCGTTGACTGAACTTTGACTGTCTGATCCGGATGAATTTCCTGCACTAAACGCGGTTTAGATCTTTGGACTTGCTTCAGTCTTCTCAACATTTCCTTTGTAATATAACTTGATGTCTTGTTGAGCATTTGAACTATTCATTCTTGCAATTTTCTGCTGTTCAAGATCCTGACCTTCAAGCTTCTCAATAAATTGTGCAATTGATAATCTACTAAACACTCCTGTATTCTTTAGAATCATGAGATATGTACTGATGTGTGTAAAATGCAACATATAAATTACATCAAATAAGGCATAAAACTAACCCTTTTTAAGTACTAATGTTGGAAAAAGAGTGCTTTTGTCTTCCATTTGTATTTTCAGGATTAAATGAGCTCAAGTTCACAAAAGAAGCAAAAAGACAGCTAAATCTAACATAAATACAAGAAAATGAACATAAGTGGATTGCCCGACCCCTCAACAGCATCCTCCCAAGCAAAATAGAGAAGACAGAAGACTGAACACGCTCCGTGCTCAGCCAGCACGGGGCCGTGCCCAAGAAGCAGCAGAAAAGACAAACCTATAGAAGCTTCTATTGCCCACCACGGGGCCGTGTCCAGTGAACACGGGGGCGTGGCGAAAGTACAGCAGGCGCATTAATTGTAATTGCGAATTACAATTAATGAAGAGAGAGAGTGTCAGACAGGCACGGGGGCGTGTCCAGCGGACACGGGGCCGTGCCCAGCCTTCTGTTCAGCCTATAAATAGGAGTGCTTGGTTTCATTGCAACTCATCCCTTGGCACACCACCTCTCTCACACTTCATCCACCACCCACCACCACCATAACACCATCATCCACCACCATCATCCATTGTCCATCATAGAGTGTGTGAGTCGTCTCGGGATTCAAGATTGATCGTAAGAGTTCTTGACAATCAAGGCCACGTTTGCCTAAGTCTCTTACATCACTTGGTGAAGACAAGTGTCTAGTATAATACTTTTTATTTTAATCTTTTGCACTTTTTATTTGGTTTTGTATTAATGACTTTAATAACTAGTTGCTTATGTTGAAGGTGATCTTTCCTTATCGTTTGTCCGTGGTGTCTTGGCATTATTTTACTGTCTATATAAAATAAAAGATTTTCACCATTCATATCTCCACGGTCTATATGGAGGTATGTTGGCTACCTGGTCGGGGGTTAAGGGAACGGTTTGGTAAGGGTCTTGCCCTTGTTCAGCGTTTAGAGGTCCTGCAAGGGACCTGGGTCAAATTTAGTAGGATCTCCTTCAATGCCCGTAGGTATTGGATGGCGGGGATCCAAACTCTTTGACCCCCTCATAAGTTAACTACTATTAATACTATAACCCGGCTATTTAGGACTGTATCCCTGCTGACTCAGACTACTTAGTCGAGGGTAACGTCACCGCCAAAAGCGGGGCCTACCATAATTTGCATTAATAACTTACTTCAGTATCTTCCAATAATCCAACCCTTTAGGATTGTATCCTTGCTGACTCAAACTACTCGGTTGAGGGTAACGTCGCCTTCAAAAGAGGGGCCTACTACAATAACTAAGGTAATCTCTTAAACAAGTGCAAAAGTGCGAAAATAATCAAAGGTTATACTAATACACGAGTCGGATCAAAGTGATTCATCTTGTCTATCTGTTTTTATTTTTATTTTATTTTTCAGCATTTAGTTAGTTTTTATTTTCTTAGTTTAAAAAAACCTTTTCTAACATTTTGATTTGATTAGACATTGAGGATAAACCGGTACTAAAAGCTCTTGTGTCCTTGGACGACCTCGGTATCTTACTAACACTATACTACGTCCACGATGGGTGCACTTGCCCATATGTGTGTTTAGTGTTAGTGAATATCGTGTTTTATAAATTTAAAACTTGGCTAAAAGTGTAAAAAGGGCTTAAAATATACATCAAAAATATATTACACTACACACGCATCAAGTTTTTGGCACCGCTGCCGGGGACACAAGGATTTTAAGAAACTTAGAAATCAACGACCTAATCATCTTTTTATTTTTTCTTTTTAATTTTTAGGATTTTCTTAGTTTTTCAGCTTCTGCAGAGCTCAGCACGGGCCGTGCCCGCTGAACACGCCCCCGTGCTTAATAATTGGAACTAGCAATCCTGTTTTAAGTCAGACAGTAAGCTGAACACGGGGCCGTGCTCACTCAACACGCCCCCGTGCCCAAGATTCACTTACTGAAAACAGAACCGTTAGATCCCGGCGGTTGGTAATTTCTGACATAAACATGAGTGATAGTAATTCTTTTTACTTTCGGCACTCTTATGGTACGTGGTGTCAATTATGTGGAGGCGAACATGAAGAAGTAAAATGTTACTTTCTAAATTATAGGCCCCACTACATAGACCCACCGATTCCTTATAACCTTAAGAGGGGCGAAAGTAAAAATAAGCACTATCTCTCCCTCGAATGCGCCCAGCCAGATATTCTAGGGGAAATGCTCCTTGACGAGTTATTTCAACTAGAAGAGCTAATTATAAATTGGTCAAAAGAGCTTAGGAAGGATTTTATTGATCCGCCCCAAGACGATGACCATGAAGAAATGTTGGGATCGCATTCCGACAACCTCGTTGCTCCCAAAAATACCTTCATTCCTAGCGAAGACTTAGACGTTAGTCGTCCCTGTGCCGATTGTGCCGTGAAGGACTCTCCATCGAATTCGTTCGGTGCGTACATAGACCTGAGCGATTCGGCATACACCTTCTTTAACAAGAGCCCAGAAAAGGGTTGAACTTGTCCACCTAGAATGAAAATAGGAATTACCCTCACCGACAACCTCTTGCGTTCTCGCCTTAGTCTAGGACAATTAAGGTATCTTAGGCACTTTGGGGTTGTTCCAACTAGTAAGGAACCACCCGATATCGACGAGATCCTTAGAAGTAACAAAACTCCATAAGACAGCCTCCAGACACGGGGCCGTGTCCAGGTCAACACGCCCCCGTGCTCACCTAAAAGATTCTCTGCTGATTTTGTGAGAATACGGACAAAATATGTCAGGATTTCCTCTGCACACGGGGCCGTGTCCAGTGCGCTGTCGTTTTCTTTAAATGCAGCCTGATCCCTGCTCATTTTTGACCACTTCAAAAGACAGAGATTCCTGGGATCTTCACTCATACCATCCTAGGTAAGTGCTAAAAGAAAGTTCCCAAGGACCATATTGTCCCTTCCACTTTTATTCATTTCCTCTTCTTTCAAAATTTTTCAACATTTCCTCCATGGGAGCTTGGAAACTCCATGATTCCAACCTTCTATGTGAAGTTTGTAAGATTATTTGCTAAGGATTCTTGTTTAAAGTTAGTTGTATAACTTTGTTTTAAATTATCTAAGCTTAAAACCCTGCTAAAAATCATGAAAATAATTTAAAACTCCAAGACTCCTTAGCCTAAAACCCTTCAGACAAATGGACACGGGGCCGTGCTCAGCGAGCACGGGGCCGTGTCCGAGGCACTGTTTCGTAAAAATTTAGCTTTCTTCGGTTTCTTTCTCAGAAAATGGCAAGCAGAACAAGCGGATCATCTTCAAGAAATAACCGACAAGGGAGGAGATCATCAACGGCAGAGGACTCTCTTGTAAACTATGTTTACACCCTAAAGGAGGCTATTGATGAGATGACGGGAGTGGAGGAAGCATTGGTCGACCGTATCAACCATCTAACAGTGGGACTGGAGGGCTATCTCCGAGAGGTAAACCTCTTGCACCAGAGGTTAAACCTTCTCGCCTCCCCGCCTTTGGTACCTATAATAACCCAAAGGGCGTGGAACGTGGTGCCCGAGGTCATCATTCCGGCCGACTGGTACGCCATGCACCAAGAGCCTCCACAAAGGGTGGTGCAAGGAGTCCCGGTGAATGTTCCCCCTCAGCCACAATTTACTGAGGAAAATGAAGCCGCCTTCTTCCTTCCGAGGGAGATCAAAGAATGGCTTTAAACGACATTTAGGGAAGAAAACCTTCGGCCAAAAGTCCTACTGTATCGGGAAACTATTCTCGAAATTTTCTTAAAATAGTAGAACTTTTTATGATAACCTCGTGTACCTCCTGACCTATTTAGTTAAGTTTTTTGTTTTATCTTATTTTAGGAATATTATGTAAGATCTCTCTATGATTTCAATGAAATGATGGTTTTAAAGTTTGAATGGTCCATAATAAGTGAAACACACTCATGGTGGTAAAGGATGAAAAGGGAAACGAAAAACATGGACCCATGCACAAGAACAAGGCAACCCGACATCAAATTCTCCAATACAGAAGGTTCAACACGAGCCGTGTTCAACCAACACGGCCCCGTGCTGCACCCCCTGCAGAAAAATGCCTAGTTCAGGTAACTGGACACGGGCCGTGTTCACCAGACACGCCCCCGTGTCCAGGCTTCTGTTTCTTTTCTTTAATATTCGTTACTGGCACCTGAACACGGGGCCGTGTCTGGTCCCCACGGGGCCGTGTCCAGACTGCCAGTAACATAAAATGTTTGCTTTTAACACTATATTACACATCTAATCAGCCTAAAAATTTATTTTTGGGACACATTGAGGACAATGTGTAATTTAAGTGTGCGGGGATGCTAAAACCTTGAAATTTTGCAAGTCCTAAAAAACAAGCCTTACACAAAACTCTATGGGAACCGCTAAACACCCCAAATTTTTTCAAAAATTCTCATTTTTTTTACTTGTCTAAAGTTTAAGTTAGGAATCCTAAGATTAATAAAGTTATATTTTTACAAATTTACAACTGAGAGCGTCATGATAAAAAGAACCAACATAAGAAAATTATGAAACGGCATGACAAGCTTAGTTAAAATTTGATTATATATACTAGATCACATAGAAAAACCCATTCCCACAAAAAGTGAGTTTTGAGCCTTTATTGAGCATACAAATTTACATCCTTAGACTAAATGCTCATTTTTCGTTTCTTGTGTGAATAGCCGCTTGGTTCTTACGACTCTAGAACTTGCCACGACGATTCATTCCCGGTCCTTACCAACTTAAACCCAAGTAAGTAAATGATGGAGGCATTAGGACTAACCCTTTTTCTTTCCACACCATTATTTTTCATATTTTTTTTTACCACCTACCCAAAATCCCCCTAGTTAACCCCTTTGAGCCTAAACCTTTCATTTCTTTACCCTAAAACCTTTTTACCCACCAAAAACCCTTTTTATTATTTTTTTTACCCTTTATTTTAGTAACAAGCTC
Organism: Helianthus annuus; assembly: GCF_002127325.2. Taxonomy (NCBI): domain Eukaryota; kingdom Viridiplantae; phylum Streptophyta; class Magnoliopsida; order Asterales; family Asteraceae; genus Helianthus; species Helianthus annuus. The sequence goes on from NC_035443.2 coordinate 105,578,761, forward strand.
GGTTTTCGTGTGACTAAAAAAAATATATGATGATGATAAAGTAGAAATAAACAAACAAAGCTCTTAAAACAAAAGCTTGTTTGAAGAAATACTTCAAAAATAAAGTCACTAAAACAAAATGTTTTACGAAAACCGAAGCTTTTTACGCTTTTCGCCCTTTTCTACTAACCACTAACCCATTCACCCACCTTTAGCCCAAGCCTTTACCCAAAAAAGTCCTCTTGATATTTACAAAGGTAACAAGTTAAAAAGGAGGAGGATTGATTGCTTGGCAAGCTTATGGTAGGAATAAGTTCCATGCCGCTCTCGAGTGATTCACTAAAAATACACCTTCGGCCGAGTGTGAGTGATTTCTCCCGTGAGGTATGTGAACTTGTATATAAATGGAATTTTAAAAAGGCATGTTACGCCCAAATAAGTAATTTTTCCTATGAAACGTTCTAAACAAATCATAACGAATAGGATTGTAAATAAATAAAAATAAAACCCAAAAAGATCTTGGATTCCCGACACTCTATGACAAGCCAAAACCTTCTCTTCTACCCATTCCATTTGGGAGTGTAAGCCACGTATTGTTAGTGCATATTCGTGACAACAGCTTAGATTTGGTCTTTGGATATCTTGTAATTAGTTAAACGATTAACGGTTAGCGGGTGTAGCTTTGTATTAGTGAGATAATTAAGTTTGGGCTAAACTAAACCCAGATTGGGTGATGGGGGGCGAATTGGGCCTGTCCAATTCGCAGCCCAAGAGTGTTTAACCTAGCCCAGTTGTAAACCTTGTGTTATATAAACAAGGTTAGACATTAGGGTTTGAGGTTAATCAGCCAAAACAGTTTGTGTGAGAAATTCGTGAGAGGCAATAGGCTTTGGACGAATTTGTGAGTGTGGTTAGGGTTTGATTGATTGTAATCAGTCTTGATAGATAATCAATAAAACCCGGTTTGAAAGTGATTGCTGATTTCTGTTCCTACACGTTTTCTGCTAATTCTGATCAAGAGGATTCCGCACTCTTGATTGGAAAGACGATTCTGTGAAGATCCAAACACATCAAGGTGACCTACAATTGGTATCAGAGCATTAGGCTCTTGATTGCTCGGTTCAGAATTGTTGCTGCAGAAACAGGGAGTAAAATTTTCGATTTTTTGTTAAACCTGAAAATTAGGGTTTATAAAATTTTCGTAATTTTTGTGTTGGTTTGATAAAATCTTCGAAAATTTTTTGGCTGTTTGATCTTCTGGTTTGTTTGTTTGGTGGTTTGCAGGATTTCTGGAAAGATTCGGTTGATTCTGGGAAAGTTTTCGGCTGATAGACTTGAAGATTCGAAGACTGTTCTTCATGTTCTTCGTGTTCTTCGTGTTTATTCAATCAGTTCTTCATAATTTTCGATTTTAAGTTGCTGATTTGGTGTTTTGATTTTGCAGATTAGTGTTAGAAAATCAGAAAAATCTTCAAAATTTCAATCAAATCAAGTTTCCAAACTTAACTGGCGAATTTGATTAATTTTGCTGACTGACCAGCGAAATTAACACCCAGCGAATTTGTGACAAAATTACTCGGTGATCGGCGAAGTAAAATCCAAAGGCGACTTTGGTAACCGTATAAATTTTCCACAGCGAAATTATTACGGTTTTCGGCGACTTTACTGGTCATCGTAATAGCGAATTTACCAGCGAATTTGACTTGACCAGCGAAATTAACTGATCAGTGAACTTGAACATCTCAGCGAACTAGACCAGCATAATTAACGTTTTGGCCAGCGAAATTAAACAAACCCAGCGAAATTAGTAGAGAAGTTAAGGGGTGGAATTTAAGTTGGCAAGCGTCGGAAAATTTTCAGTGTTTCGCAAATAGAATTTGATCCACAGCTCGTTAGACAGAACCGTTTGCGCCGTTAGATTCCTTGGATTTTTAGGACAAAAAAAATTCGAAATTTTTTTGTGTTTGTTCTTGGGATTTTCGAAATTTTTAGGGTTAATTTGATCTGTTTGCGTATTTAATTTTGCTGTTTAAGTGTTTTTGGTTGCAGGTTTGGTTGATTTTTGAAGGATTTTGGCAAGAAAGTCTTGAAGATTCGAAGATTGTTCTTTGTGTTCTTCGTATTTTCTTCAAAAAATTTGGCTGATTTGGTGTTTGATTTTGCAGGAAACTGTTAGAAGAATCTGGAAAATCTTTAGAAATTTCGAAAAGATTGAGTTTCCAAAATTTTCTAGCAAATTTGCTGAAATCGGATAAATACTCTGACAGACCAGCGAAATTGTGATCTAGTAACTCGGTGACCGGCGAAATTAAATCTCGGTGACCGGCGAAATTAAATCCAAAGGCGACTTTGGTGACCGTTTTAATTGTTCTCAGCGACATTATTACGGTGATCGGCGAAGTTACTAGACGTCGTGCTAGCGAAATTATTTACCAGCGAATTTGATCAGCTAGCATAATTACCCAGCGAATTTAATTGATCAGAGGAATTACCCAGCGAATTTAAGTGATCAGAGGAATTACCCAGCGAATTTAATTGATCAGAGGAATTACCCAGCGAATTTAAGTGATCAGAGGAATTACCCAGCGAATTTAAGTGATCAGAGGAATTGATCAACGAATTTGTTCCAGCGAATTTAAAAAGTCAGCATAATTATATCTACTCTACCAGCAAATTTATAATTTCTCTATCAGCATATTTAACTTGGCTTGCCAGCATAATTACCGTAACCCGGCGAAATTAACTTGGTTTGCCAGCAAAATTAGCTAGAGGAATTAAAAGGTAAAAAAAAAAAAAACTCTGGAAAATCCCGAATTTGGTTTTTGACATGGTTAAAATGGATTGGCCAAAGTTGAGAAACGTCAATGAATATTCTGACTGGAAAGACAAGTTTGAGTTAGTTGTGAAAAGTGAGGATGCAAGGATGTGGACTTGTATGATAGATGGATTTGTTGCTCCTACACGTCATGTTGAAGGAAGAGTGAAAGTGATTTCTTATGACATGATGGATGAATCTGAGAAACTTATGGTTAATGCTGAGAAGAAAGCTTTAGCAGTGATCAAGATGTCCTTGCCTGAGGGAATTAAACATACCATCAAGCACTGTGGGACTTCTTATGAGCTGTGGGAAGCTTTAGAGAAACGTTATCAGAGTTCATCAAGACAGAGTGTAGGAGGTCGTCCTTTAGATGAAGAAGCAGATGCTGTGAAAGAAGAAAAGAAGGAGGCAAAAGTTTCAAAGGGCTTGACTGATGTGAATGGACTTACAACAGAAGTGAAGGTATCATCAGAATCTGTAAGTCATACATGTCATAATTGCACTGAACTACACGGTGAAGTTGACAGACTATCGGAGCAAAACAACATTCTGTTAGCTGATTTGGAAAACCGAAAAGAGTTAAATGTTCTTTTGATTAAAAGAGAGTCAAACTGTTTAGAAAAACTCAAATCAAACGAACAGGAAATTAGCAGTTTAACAAGCAAAGTCAATGAACTGTTACAGGTCATTGATTTGGCTCGTGAAACTGTGAAAGAAAAGACTAACGAGCTCTCAGAAAAGTGCACAGAATTGGCTGATGCACAAGCCAAAATTGTAGAACTTCAGGGGAAGTTACATAATTTTGGGAATTCTTCGTTAGTCAGAACTCAAATTCAAAAAGGTTTAAAAAGGAGTAATGATAAAACAGGGGTGGGGTTTACTAAAGCTTCATCTTCTGAAAATGAAGACTACTCATTTTTGCCAACTGAAGATGAGCTAACTGATTTTGTAACCACTGCACATGTAGTGGATCCGATAGCTGTGGACTTGCCAAGTAGTCCAGTTTCTTTGAAAGAATCTGTTGGGTCAAACAGTACACCTCATAAAGTGGATGAGGATACAGAAGACAAAAAGACCAACACATCTGATAAGGGATCTACCTCAGAGACTCCAGCAAAGAAGTCTTTGAAAAAGAGATCGTGCTTCCGGTGTCACATTAAGGGACACGTAGCTAACTGCTGTCCTAACCAAAAGAGTGAAGCACAAATTAGTGACAAACAGAAAGGGAAATCACAAGAGAAGGAAGGTGATAGTGAGGAGAAAGGGTCAAATTCTCCTAAGAAATCTGCTCCTAAGCAACCACAGAATGTTGCTGTTGGTGTAGATAAGGCTGAAAATGGAACTCCACAAGTTCCACGTTTTCAAAGAAATCAACCTAGATTTCAGCCTAGATCTCCACCAGGCAGATATCAGAGACCTAGAAGCAGTTCACCAAGAATGAACAATTATAATTCTAATAATTTCAGAAGTCAAGGTCAATATCAAAATCGATACCAAAATAATGGTGGTCGAAATTTTTATAACAATGGCTTTAGAAATTATAACAATCAAGCTTCTTGGAATCAAAATCAAAATTTTCAAAGGTCAAATAGTCCAAATGTATATAGGAACCCTCAGGACCAAAGACCTAGTGGAAATCAAAATCAAATTCCATCAACAGGTCTGAGATCCAAGACTCCTGTCAGGAGTAATGGATATTAGATGGATGTTCCAATGGTTGGTGAATTTGGACGACCCAAGACCATTAAGGCTTGGGTCCCCCAATCTAACTAATTTCTTAAGTTAGTGTGTGCAGGAGCTGCTAAGGAGGATTATCAACTTATGTTGATAGTGGCTGCTCTAGGCACATGGCGGGGGGTGTGAGATTGTTGATATATATTTTTTAAATGATTTAAATTGAAGTTCAAAGTGCTTAGTCGACACAGAAGATAACCTGGCAGATCTTTATACTAAAGCATTTGACAGGGCTCGCTTTGAACATTTAGTCGAACTCAACGGGATGAGGAATCCTGAATAACTGGTTTTTCATAAGAATTTTTGTAAATAGTTTACTGCTTTTCTTAAAAATTAAAAAAAAATTGAAAAATCAAAAACATAAAAAAAATAGAAAAATCAAAAATGAGTTATCACTGTGTGAAAAAAGAGAAATGATAGTACATCAGCAAGTTAGACTGTCACACTGAAATTGAACCAAAATTGCTTAAGTGTGATAGCAGCTTCATTATATGATGTACCAGTAGGCAAAAAGCATGAAATAATCAACTTCCAATGTGATATAAACTTTAATGAACTGAATATGACTGGGGAACACATCAGTGGTGTATGGTTTAATGACCTTAATTCTTGCGTTGATAGATTGCCAAAATCTGAAGTTTTGGGTCTTTATACTGTTATTTCATCTGGGATATCTTGGATGTCTGTCTGTTCGGAACTAAAATTGTACATGACCCCAGGAAAGAAAGTCACTTGGAATTAGCTCATTTCTATTTGAATGTCTGTATGTGTCCCGATACACACGATTTTGATCTGATTCTGAAATCTTCTCTGAAAAAAGTCGTGTACCTCCTCTGCTGCATCCAGATATATGCTGACCTAGAGGTGCTAGTCAACGACAGCTTCTGCTGCATCCAGATACATGCTGACCTAGCTGTACGTTGTCGCGCTATAGATCTAATACACCCGAAAGAGGCCCTCTAGTGCCCAAAAGAAACCCAAGAAACCTATATCAAACTGAGAAAATCTCATTTGATCTGTATATTATACCATCTCTATTAAAGATCTATTCTGTTCTCTTCTCAACCTATTCCCAGTTAAGATTTCAGAAATCTGGGTTGGACTTGTGAAATATGTGGTAGGGAAGATACTTGCATGATAGAGTGTGTTGTTTTTATTTCCAGGATTTGATTAGTATTTATTTGGGTGTTCATTGTTAAGCAATCAAAACATGATAAAACATATTATATGCAGACCTAGACACCGTCAAGATATCTTAAAGGATGACTTCAGTATACTCACCTACTACGATGAATCTTTGTGCATACCTTGATCGCGGGGGTATATCTTGTTGTGGGACACGCTCGTATTTCAGAAAATAAAATTACCTTAACGTATCATATGGTAATGGTACTTGAAATGTTCATGCATTTTGTTTAAGAGGACAAACATACTGGTAATCGTCTTGAACTGTTTTTCACTAAAAATTAAATAAAGAATTATCTAATTGTGTGAAACAGTTGATTGTGTTGATATGATCTTCTTACCAGTGATTCTCACAAAAATAGAGTATTTATTGCTTTTGTATTTACTTGCTTTTAGAAAATATAAAAATCCAAAAATAGTGTCTTTTTCTGTTTAAAATTCTTAACGTACGGAAAACTGTTATTCTTGGAAGAATTGTTACTGATAGGGGGAGACGGTGTTAGAAAGTGAGTTCAAAATTTTTAAATCTTGCAGGTTCTTGTGTGTTGAACAAAAAGTTTTGCGTGTTGGTGATAAGTTGAAAAAGCTTAATCTGTTATACAGTTTAACTAATCTCTTGAAAAATAATAATTTATTTAACTTATGTTGAAAAATTCTTATGGTTTCTCGAGATGTTTGTTTTATAGTATACAGATTGAAGCGGTTTGTTGCTGAGAAGTTGCTGTGAAGTTTGAAGATGAGAGTTTGATTGGATGCATGGTAGAACCTCCTTTCTATATTGCAGACAAGCTTGAAGAGTTTGAAGATTGCTGTGCAAATGCTAAACTGGAGTTTACTCAAACGCTAACGTGTTGAAGATTTGGTGATTGGATGCATCAGCTTAGGGGGAGTCTGTTGCTACAAGAGGCTATTGAAGCTGAAGCTATCCAAAGACCAAAGACAGTGCAAGATTACTTGAAGATTGCAAGAAGACCGAAGACAAAAGACTGAAGACAAAGTTTTTATGAAGCTATTGTCAAGGGGGAGTTTGTTAGTGCATATTTGTGACAACAGCTTAGATTTGGTCTTTGGATATCTTGTAATTAGTTAAACGATTAACGGTTAGCGGGTGTAGCTTTGTATTAGTGAGATAATTAAGTTTGGGCTAAACTAAACCCAGATTGGGTGATGGGGGGCGAATTGGGCCTGTCCAATTCGCAGCCCAAGAGTGTTTAACCTAGCCCAGTTGTAAACCTTGTGTTATATAAACAAGGTTAGACATTAGGGTTTGAGGTTAATCAGCCAAAACAGTTTGTGTGAGAAATTCGTGAGAGGCAATAGGCTTTGGACGAATTTGTGAGTGTGGTTAGGTTTGATTGATTGTAATCAGTCTTGATAGATAATCAATAAAACCCGGTTTGAAAGTGATTGCTGATTTCTGTTCCTACACGTTTTCTGCTAATTCTGATCAAGAGGATTCCGCACTCTTGATTGGAAAGACGATTCTGTGAAGATCCATACACATCAAGGTGACCTACACATATTAAAGAGTTTTGCTTGAGGACAAGCAAAAGTTCAAGTGTGGGGGTATTTGATGTGTGTAAAATGCAACATATAAATTACATCAAATAAGGCATAAAACTAACCCTTTTTAAGTACTAATGTTGGAAAAAGAGTGCTTTTGTCTTCCTTTTGTATTTTCAGGATTAAATGAGCTCAAATTCACAAAAGAAGCAAAAAGACAGCTAAATCTAACATAAATACAAGAAAAGGAACATAAGTGGATTGCCCGACCCCTCAACAGCATCCTCCCAAGCAAAATAGAGAAGACAGAAGACTGAACACGCCCCGTGCTCAGCCAGCACGGGGCCGTGCCCAAGAAGCAGCAGAAAAGACAAACCTATAGAAGCTTCTATTGCCCACCACGGGGCCGTGTCCAGTGAACACGGGGGCGTGGCGAAAGTACAGCAGGCGCATTAATTGTAATTGCGAATTACAATTAATGAAGAGAGAGAGTGTCAGACAGGCACGGGGGCGTGTCCAGCGGACACGGGGCCGTGCCCAGCCTTCTGTTCAGCCTATAAATAGGAGTGCTTGGTTTCATTGCAACTCATCCCTTGGCACACCACCTCTCTCACACTTCATCCACCACCCACCACCACCATAACACCATCATCCACCACCATCATCCATTGTCCATCATAGAGTGTGTGAGTCGTCTCGGGATCCAAGATTGATCGTAAGAGTTCTTGACAATCAAGGCCATGTTTGCCTAAGTCTCTTACATCACTTGGTGAAGACAAGTGTTTAGTATAATACTTTTTATTTTTAATCTTTTGCACTTTTTATTTGGTTTTGTATTAATGACTTTAATAACTAGTTGCTTATGTTGAAGGTGATCTTTCCTTATCGTTTGTCTGTGGTGTCTTGGCATTATTTTACTGTCTATATAAAATAAAAGATTTTCACCATTCATATCTCCACGGTCTATATGGAGGTATGTTGGCTACCTGGTCGGGGGTTAAGGGAACGGTTTGGTAAGGGTCTTGCCCTTGTTCAGCGTTTAGAGGTCCTGCAAGGGACCTGGGTCAAATTTAGTAGGATCTCCTTCAATGCCCATAGGTATTGGATGGCGGGGATCCAAACTCTTTGACCCCCTCATAAGTTAACTACTATTAATACTATAACCCGGCTATTTAGGACTGTATCCCTGCTGACTCAGACTACTTAGTCGAGGGTAACGTCACCGCCAAAAGCGGGGCCTACCATAATTTGCATTAATAACTTAATTCATTATCTTCCAATAATCCAACCCTTTAGGATTGTGTCCTTGCTGACTCAAACTACTGGGTTGAGGGTAACGTCGCCTTCAAAAGAGGGGCCTACTACAATAACTAAGGTAATCTCTTAAACAAGTGGAAAAGTGCGAAAATAATCAAAGGTTATACTAATACACGAGTCGGATCCAAGTGAATCATCTTGTCTATCTGTTTTTATTTTTATTTTATTTTTCAGCATTTAGTTAGTTTTTATTTTCTTAGTTTAAAAAAAACCTTTTCTAACATTTTGATTTGATTAGACGTTGAGGATAAACCAGTACTAAAAGCTCTTGTGTCCTTGGACGACCTCGGTATCTTACCAACACTATACTACGTCCACGATGGGTGCACTTGCCCATATGTGTGTTTATGTTAGTGAATATCGTGTTTTATAAATTTAAAACTTGGCTAAAAGTGTAAAAAGGGCTTAAAATATACATTAAAAATATATTACACTACACACGCATCATGTACCCCATTCTTTCTTTCTGAGGTAAAGCATCAGCTAACTTCTCGACCCACTCTGCTGGAGTTTTAGTGATTTTCAACAAAGACATGGTACGCACAAGATGGCAATATCTTTCAATGATACTCTTCGTAGTCTCCCCTGGCATACTCGTGAACAATTCAAATTCTTTTTTCAACAAAGAAGCTTTGCTCTGTAGCATCTCGGTACTTCCTTCAAACTTTTTCTTAAGTGCTTCCCAGATTGAAAACGCAGTTCCATTATGCTGAAGCAAAACAAATATGTCTTCTTTGACAGCTTGTTGCAACAGGCTTATCATCATTTTCTCTCCTTTATAGCTTTCTCTCTCTTGGTCTGTGAATTCTGAAATGATTTTATCAACTCTCATAGCGTTTTGTGGTCTAACATATTCAGTTTCAATGCTTTCCCAAGCTTTCAGATGGTTCGCCTGAACCCAGTTTTCAAATCTTTCTTTCCAGCTATGGTATTCTTCAATATTCATAAGTTTTGGGGGGTTTTGCAACGTTCCAGTTTCGTATTCCATGTTCATCTTTTGAACCACAGCAGCTGGAGTAGTCGGAGTAGCAAACGCATTGTAGAATTCAGAATCCATGTTTCGGTATTGAAGAATTTTTCAAACAAGCTTTCAAACTAACTGGTTCACCTCGTAAAACACCTGTATCACCTGTAGACACACAAACAAACAAAACACAATCAGTTTAAAACACTTATCAAAGCAACTGAATCAAACTGATACTCTGTGCGAACTGAATCACTCGAACTGATGAGTATTCTGTGCGGACTGAGGTTTAAATTGGCAAACCGTGAGAACTGCTATGACTCGGATCAATTTCAAACAACCAGATTCACTTCGTGCGAACTGATGGACTTTCAAACGACCTGATGAACTTTTGACAACTTGGAACTCCAAACCATACAAATTGGAACTAACTTTCAAGCGAATTGATGACTTTGATACGAACTAAATTTTCAAGCGAACAGAATTATCTTTCAAATGAATTGGACTTTTTCACGCGACCTGACCACACTAAACGACCATTTCGTGCGACGTGTAGCAAATTTGATACGACCTCGTGAACAATACGCGTGAAGTGAATAACCTGTTTGGGCCTTCAAATCTTGGGCTGAAATAATTTCGAAAAACTAGACCAGCAAAATCAATTTTCAAACAAAATAAGATTGGGCCGATTAAAGTTGGGCTTTGACACACAATTAACTCTTTTAGACAAGAGTTGACAAAAACAATTACTGACTAAATTCGTATTGGGCTTTTATTCTAAATGTGGCCGGTAACTTTAAGAATTCAAAATAACAAACAAATATGAAAAACAATGGCCGACCAAAACAATTAACAAATGAATATTATTGGACCAATTGTTTTAAAGCACTGTTATATCACATGAATTTTATTAACTGACCTCGATCACATGCAAGTGAAATAAAGTCACATATGCCAACAACTATATCAAATACTGATTGGACCGTTAAACCCACTAGACCGAATACCCAATGGAATATGATTGGGCCGCCTTATAAGTGTTCACATGGGCTGACAAACTAATTGTTAAACAACTCCCATTGGGCCGCCCTATCCACTAACCGATAACACTAAAGTTCAATTCAACTAATTGTACTGCAACATTGATTGTCAACAATATGATACTATTGGGCCGTTTATATTATTCCTTTAGCCGACAACATCAATTATCAATTTATATCATTGGGCCGTCCAATCCAATAGATTGAGCCGAAGATACAACTTCAAAACAATTCACATGCAAAATTACTTATTAAAAGGCCGACAACTTTGATTTTTATCAAACTATGACTGGGCCAAAATAATCACTAAGCCGACATCTTAAGTGTATAATAAAACTGATTGGACCGAACTATTATAGTGGGCTATATTTGATTTTGATTGGGCCGTTATTCTTATTTATGCAAACTGTTTAAACTTTATACACAAGACACTTGCATATGGGTCGGTGACAATGAACTCAATTTGATTCGGCCTTCACTTCCACTAAGCCGACAACTTTAATACCCAACACAAACTATTGGACCGATAACTTCAGTTGTTCACGTGACTGACTGTAACATGTTGACAGACTTTTCAAACGAAACCAATGTTCAAGCGGAATCAACTCTTGAAGTTCGAGCGAAATCAGAAATAATTCTGATTTGGAGCGAAATCAGAAAGGATCTTTCAAGCGAAATCAGACTTTTACTGATTTCGAGCGAAATCACAAATAAAATTTCGAGCGAAATCTATTTTTTTTTATTACGAGCGAAATCAGAAGATAATTTTCGAGCGGAATTAGAAGTAAACTGTTTTTGGAGCGAAATCAAACTAAAGTTTCGAGCGAAATTAACGTTTTTCGAGCGAAATCAATATTTGACGCGAAATCGGACCTAAAACCTTCGATTTCTCCTAAACGGCTAGGAGTTTGAATCTGAAATTTGGTAGGGTTGTAAATCAAGTGTTTTCGCACAACATATCAAAAATTCAGCCGATTTGAATCGTAAAAACCCTTTCGATTTTGTAAAAATCAGAAAAAATGTGAAAGAATGAGTAGAAATCAGAATATTCCAGCTAAATTCGACAGAACTCCTCCTCCTGAGCTCTGATACCACTTGTAGGATCGTTTGTAGACCCGAACGAGTCGTTCAGAGGAGTTTTAATCAGTTTCAGGTGCGAAAAACAAGAAACTGATGTAGAAACAGCACACAATTCACTTAAATCACTGATTTGATTGATATTACAGCTTGTACCTTCAAGAATCAAACCGACAACACCTCGGTATGATTTTCTGATTTCACACCAAATGACAATGTCACAAGCCTATTTATACTACTTCTGATTTCCCACCAAATGACTAAATTCTGATTTCCCACCAAATGACTAATTTCTGATTCCCCACGAAATGACATGTCCATTTCGTGGGAAATCACCTTTCGTGGGAAATCACCTTTCGTGGGAGATCACCTTTCATGGGAAATCACCACTGCAACTCTATTTTCCCGTACAATGTGCCCTGATGTAACAAAACTAGTACTAGACTCGATACAAGACGAAGTCGACAGATGTATGCACCAACACTGACTTTTCAAACGTGTATTTCCACCCCCCTTAACCTCGGCTTCAATAACCCGTACTTCAGTCGAAGGCACCATTCCTAATTTGTTCCTGAAAAACTTAACCAACTGAACCGTTTACACAGTTAATAATAATAGAAGTAGCACTCGCTGCATTTTGGCCGGGTAAACCTTCACATGAAGTTTAAAAACACACCATAGGCCATCTTACAAATTGTCACACCCTGGCTTTGCGGAAGCGTGGTTAATTTGGTGTGACTTCTTAATACCATAGCTTAATCATAACAAAGCTATATGAATTAAAAACATGCAAGAATCATCCATTAAGTTTTAAAAACCAAAATACAGTACCATTGTTTTAACGGGAAACACGCCCTAACAACCATATCCTTATTCAACAAACATTACGAACCTAAACATAACATGAACACAGTTTAAGGACTGTGACTTGTCCAGGAAAGAGTCACATCCCCTAAACCCCGGATGATCTTGGAAACTAGTGCAGCGGGAAAACGTGCCATACCGTGCCAGACCTCTTAATTCCCTGAAATACATGTAAGTTGAAAAATCAACAATAATGTTGAGCGAGTTCATGTGTAGTGAGTAAGTAAAACCTTTGTAATATGTCTGTAAGTATGAAAATTCCTGGTATGTAGCCATAAGGAAAAAGAGATCAATTAATGTGTAGCTAATACATTAATAAGTGAAATGGCCTAGGAAGCACTCAAACCTGTAACGCGTATTTCATACCGGTCCTTCCGGCGGAACGACATAGTCAACACATGCAGCCACACGCTGGCTCATGCGTGGGGCTCGCAACACCCGATAGATCTATCACTCATGCCTCTCGGTCCTTATACAAGGATTAATGGTCTTACGATAATAGCCTACCCATTCACATGATCTAGGTAATAAACCTCCTTATGCTAACCATACCATGTATAAAGTATTCGTAAATCAAGTAACATGTATTTCACCCCCGCAGTTTAGAAAACTGAAAAACAGTTAAGAGAAAAGGGGGACATGAACTCACAGTGAGTGCGTCACAGTACCAAGTAATCCAAATGTCCAACTGCTGTGCAACGACCTACATGTGCTAATTCTATTAGACGGATGGCCGTGCTTTAGCTTCATAGTTTATATTTTCGGGAAACGGTTAGACAACCGCTCCGTGTATATACTTGATAACGTATTTTCCTTCCCAAGGATGGGGGAATTAATACATGTGTAATTATATCATTTTATTAAGTCCCACTTAATACATTTTATTTCTTATTCCAAAAATATAATTATTTTTCTCAAAAATAATATATTTTCTCTTTACATAATACTTTCCAAAATAATATGCTGACAATATCCGCATTTATGAATATTTCCGTATAAAGCGTAAGTTACGTTTTGGCGATTTAGTGGTAATAGTAATTACCGTTGTAACTTATATGTTTGTCGTATAAGCGTTTGTATTATTTTGGGTTCGACAAAGTTAGTAAATATTATTTTTACTCTAAAAATAATATTTATACATTTTCACAAAATAATCATAAACAGTGTTGTGAAAAATATATTTATCGAATAAATATTTGTCACGTTTATTTTTGTGAAAATCCCACCTCCGAATATTTGTAAATAAAGTCATGGCGAATTATATTTGAAAATATGTCAAAAGTAGTCTAACACTTGTAAATAATTCTAAGTGTTAGATTTTAGAAAAATTTCGCCAGAGTTTCCCCTGTAACTGGAGGTGGCCACGCTATCAAGCGTATCATTTTCTTTTACAAAATCACTTCAACAATTTCCTTTAAATCAACCAATCAATTTCCGATACTTCAAACTAGTTTCAACACATTAAACTCGTAGTCTAGTATGTAAAATCACATTATTACATGAACTTGTAGTTTTTCTAAAACTATTGTGTAGATCTCGTTACATTTAGTGGATCTATGTATAAAATAGTTTAGTCTTGTAAAAACCCCGTTTTTGGAACAAATCATCCTTTACAACTTCCCGACAACTTTATAAAAATTGTTATTTTGTCGGATCTTTCGTTTCACAAGTTTCTATACACTTGTAGTCTAAAAAAAATCACCTTTGTTAACATGTTATCCAACTTATATAAAACATGATTTTCTCGACACCCGGTTCTACGAATATACCACTTGTACATACGTAGATCGGCTCGTTTTAAATACTATTTTTCATGTCAAAACACTTTTACACAAGTTCATGTTTCCCGTGTGGTGGAGTTTCACCTTTTAACCCTCGTACCGCTAGAAACAAGCTTATGTTAAGATACATGATCTTAACAAAGTCGGGTTAAACGATGATAAGAGCCACCACATCGTAGATCGGGCCTCAATAATCAACATATTCGAATACTACGACTTTTACACGCGTTATATGCTTTTAACCAACAATATTCGAGTTTTAGTAGACTTTTTAGATTCAAAAGATGGGTTACCGACTTTTAACCGTTAAAAATCCTTTTAACCACTTTAGATACGATCAAGAACAAGTTTTAAATGTTATACCTCTAGCTCGGGGCTAGGGAAGATCTAGTCGGAAATGGCGTGGATAAAAGCAAAGAAACGAGGTCCTTCAACTTCCGCTTGCTTCAAGCTTCCTAATACGCGATCCTCGACACTTGTATAAGCTTGGAATGGCAAGATCAAAAACCTACAATGGATGGATGGTGGGGGTGGGTTACGGCCGTGAGTAGGGAGGAGCAAGAGAGAGAGTTGAGTTGGTGAAATGTGGTGTGTATTATCTCATGAGTTATGTGGTGTATTTATAGATAAACATAGGATTATCGTCCATCGGTCACTGTGTTCTCTAGATATTAGGCAAATGTATTATAATAATCAAAAGGTGTACCTCCTTGTCTCCTCCTAGTTGGCCGATTCCATTGAGGGGAAAGGGTATCCGGTTCGTTTCCAATCATACAGTTAGAGTTCAGTTATGTTAAGTAGGTTACTTTTAGAGATTAACCCCGTTAGTTGTTTGATGCGTTATAATGCGGGTGTTAGGGCAATCAGGGACCCTAACTGGCTCAGAAAAATACCAATAATATTTCTGGCAATATTTTTATGTTCCGGGTATTGTCCGGTTGTTCGGTCGGATAGTAATCCGTTAAAGTGCTTAAGTAATCTTTTAAGCGTCGTAAATAATATTTTTAGCGACACAATTTATTCTGCAAGGTGTCAGGAATAATTCCTCATGTTTTGGCACTTTATTAGTTAGCTAGAAGCTAGTATGTAAATAAAAGTGCTGTGTTTCGTGCTTAGAGTACGTTTTAGGCACATCCAATCTCTGTATCTTATTCCTAGAGACGCAATTATACAACCCTTGTATCCCTACACACACTATGGGTGTAGTAAAATATTTCTGGCTCATACCGGCCTTTAGAGGCAGTGTTTGCCTGATGCTGGCTATATCAGCATGTTCAATAGGTTATCCGTTCAAATGCTACTGTGCTTTTGTGCATCATGTTTGTCACTAGAGTTCAGTAAGTAAATAATGTAGTGACGGAAAATCAAAGTATGATGCAGATATGTACAAGTATCAATAATCAAGTAGCAGTTTATCAGAAATCTCAGTTAAGCACAGTAATTAGGCAACAATTAATAGCTAATTAAGTCGTACGGATACCTTGTTTTGTGAGGGTTGTCACATTCTCCCCCGTTAAATAAATTTCGTCCCGAAATTTTAAATTCTGCTTGTAGAAGCAGGGTTCTCAGGAAATAAGTGGGGGTATTTCTCTTTCATTCGGTCTTCACGCTCCCAGGTGAACTCAGGACCATGCCTAGCATTCCAGCGAACTTTGACGAGCTTGACACTGCTCCGGCGGGTCTTGTTAACTTTCCAATCCGTGACCTCGACAGGTTCTTCAACGAAGTGGAGCGTGTCGTCAATATGAATTTCGTCGGTAGGAATGGCAACGTTAACTTGAGTTGGGCTTCTCTTCAGATTGGATACATGAAATGTATCGTGAACATTATTCAGTTCGGCAGGTAGATCCAACTTGTATGCTACGGTCCCAATTCTTTCCAAAACCTTGAAAGGACCAATGTAGCGTGGATTCAACTTCCCACGTTTCCCAAATCATGCCACACCCTTCCAGGGTGATACCTTCAACAAAACCATATCCCCAACCTCAAACTCCTGAGGTTTCCTTTTCAGATCTGCGTAGGTCTTCTGACGGTCACGAGCCGCACTAATGCGATCTCGGATTTGCGCGATCTTATCTGTAGTTTCCTGAACTACGTCGGGACCTACCAATTGTCTATCACCTGCGTCAGACCAACAGAGCGGCGACCTGCACTTGCGCCCATATAAAGCTTCGAATGGCGCGGCACCAATTCTGGTGTGGTAGCTGTTGTTGTAGGAAAACCCAACCAGGGGTAAATGCTTATCCCAGCTACCGCCTAAATCCATCACACATGCTCTCAGCATGTCCTCCAACGTCTGAATCGTCCGCTCGCTTTGTCCGTCGGTCTGTGGGTGAAAAGCAGTGCTCATATTCAGCTTTGAGCCAAAAGCTTCCTGAAAGGATTGCCATATCCTCGATACGAACCTCCCGTCTCTATCAGAAATAATCGAGAGAGGTACTCCATGGCGTGTAACAATCTCTCTCATGTAGATTTCAGCCAATTTGCTTGTATTATCCTTCTCGCGGATAGGCAAGAAGTGTGCTGACTTTGTTAAGCGATCCACTATCACCCAGATAGTGTCATGGCCTTTTGGCGTTCTTGGCAACTTCGTAATAAAATCCATGGAGATTTCTTCCCACTTCCACTGGGGAATTTTTGGTTGCTGCAGAAGTCCCGAAGGCTTCTGGTATTCTGCCTTAACTTTGGCGCAAGTTAGACATTTGCTCACGTAGATAGCAACATCGCCTTTCATTCTAGCCCACCAGTAATAATCCTTAAGATCCTGGTACATCTTATCCGCTCCAGGGTGGATAGAGTACCGCGACTTGTGAGCTTCATCAAAGATAACCTCTCTTAAACCACCAAACAGAGGAACCCAAATCCTTTTCTCAAAACACAACGTTCCTTCCCTGTTTGGCACCAATACCTTCTCCATCCCACGGAGATATTCTTCCTCAAGGTTTCCCTCCTTGAGAGCTTCCTTCTGTGTTGCACGAACACGCGCGGAAAGGTCGGTTTGAATTATCATTTCCATAGCCCTAACCCTTATGGGCTTGATTCTCTCTTTACGACTTAGGGCATCAGCGACCACATTCGCCTTCCCTGGATGATACTTGATCTCGCAGTCGTAATCGTTCAACAACTCGACCCATCGCCTTTGCCTCATATTCAACTCCTTCTGGTTGAATATATGCTGGAGGCTCTTGTGATCTGTAAAGATTGTACACTTCGTACCGTAAAGGTAGTGTCTCCAGATCTTTAAAGCAAAAACCACTGCGCCTAGCTCCAAATCATGAGTGGTATAGTTCTTTTCGTGCACTTTCAGTTGGCGTGATGCGTAGGCGATAACCTTCTGGCGTTGCATCAACACACAACCCAATCCTTGACGCGATGCGTCGCAGTATACCACAAAATCGTCGGTACCTTCCGGTAGAGCTAAGATCGGCGCGTTACAAAGCTTATCTTTCAATATCTGACATGCTTAATCCTGTTTGATTCCCCAATCAAACTTCTTTTCCTTCTGCGTGAGGAGTGTTAACGGTTGAGCGATCTTTGAAAAGTTCTCGATGAACCTTCGATAATAGCCAGCCAAACCCAAGAA
Source organism: Helianthus annuus (assembly GCF_002127325.2). Taxonomy (NCBI): domain Eukaryota; kingdom Viridiplantae; phylum Streptophyta; class Magnoliopsida; order Asterales; family Asteraceae; genus Helianthus; species Helianthus annuus. The sequence continues at coordinate 105,596,606 of NC_035443.2, forward strand.
TTGCCGAATCTCGGTTGGCGTTTTTGGCGTTTCCCAATCCTTGATCGCCTCGATCTTGGTTGGATCCACGTGGATTCCATCTCCATTCACCACGTGCCCAAGGAATTGCACTCCTTGTAGCCAAAACTCGCACTTAGAGAATTTGGCGTACAACTGTTCTCTCTTTAGCAGCTCCAGAATGGCTCTAATATGCTGCTCGTGCTCAGCCTTCGTCTTTGAATAAATCAAGATATCATCAATGAATACAATCACGAATTTATCCAAGTGCGGTTTGCAAACTCGATTCATCAAATCCATGAACACTGCAGGTGCGTTTGTCAACCCAAACGACATAACGAGAAACTCGTAGTGTCCATATCGAGTTCTGAAGGCTGTCTTTGGGATACTCTCCTCCTGTATCCGTAGCTGATGGTATCCAGATCGAAGATCGATCTTTGAGTAAAAGCTTGAACCTTGAAGCTGGTCGAATAGATCATCAATCCTTGGCAAAGGATACCTATTCTTGATCGTCAGCTTGTTCAACTCTCCGTAGTCAATGCACATACGGAAGCTACCGTCCTTCTTCTTGACAACAATACTGGAGCTCCCCAAGGCGAGAAGCTTGGTCGGATAAATCCCTTGTCTAACAACTCTTGAAGTTGTGTCGACAGTTCCTGCATCTCAGACGGAGCTAGCCTGTAGGGTGCCTTAGCCACAGGCGCGGCGCCTGGAACTAGGTCAATGCGGAACTCCACTTGTCTTTGAGGCGGCAAGCTGGGCAAGTTTTCTGGAAAAACTTCCGGATATTCCCTCATGACAGGGATGTCTTCGATCTTTGGCTCAGCAGCCCTTTTTATCCATAATGTGTGCCAGAAACGCAACACATCCTTTCTGCAAACACTTCCTAGCCTTTAGGCAGCTAATAATCCTCGACGGCGTCTCACGCTTCTCTCCATGAACAACAATGGTCTCACCATCATCGGTTGGGATACGAATCATCTTCTCGTGGCAAACTATCTCTGTCTTGTTGCCAGATAACCAATCCATCCTCACTACCACGTCGAAGCTTCCCAACTGGACTGGTAGTAGATTTAGAGCGAACTCGCGCTTTTCCAACTCGATTACGCAACCTCGAATCACCTCGTTAGCTTCTACTAACTTTCCATTCGCTAATTCAATCGAGTATGGAATATCTAGCTTACTAGCGGCTAAACCAAGCATATTCTTAAATTCTAACGATACGAAGCTATAATCGGCACCAGTATCAAATAGAATGGATGCATAGCGTTGAGTAATATGGGACGTACCGATATCCATGCTTGGATTCCTGGCGTGCTTCCTTAGCCCGGTGTTAGACATCTTTCCCATAATTTTGTCTAATCTCCATTGGGCAATCTTTCCTATAGTGTCTCATATCCCCGCAGTTGTAACATCCCCTATCTTTTCCTTTTCCTTTCTTTCCACGCTTCGTCTCACGCCAACACGTTTCCCTGTTGTGTCCCACTTTGCCACAGTTGTCACACTTCCCATTTTTACATCGCCCGGTATGATGACGTTGGCACCTGTCGCATTTAGGTAGCTTACCCATGTACTCTTTTCTCTTTTTGTTGTTGCTACTCGACTGGGTACCCTGTTTGAAATTCGCCAACTTTCCCTTGTTGTCCCCAGATGACTCCACATGAGTCTCCTTCTTCTCCTCAGAGGTTGAAAATTTGTTCATCCTGATTGCCTCTTCAGTCAAGGCTACACTTAGATTGATGGCCTCAGTGATCGTTGCAGGCTTAGATGTCGTCACCATGCTCATGATTTGGGGTGCTAATCCCCAAATGAAACGCTCAACCCTCTTAAACTCCGGATCTACCATGTAAGGAACAATACGCGACAGGACTTGGAACTTCTCCACATACTCAGCTATCTTTGGACCTTCCATCTTCAAGTTCCAGAACTCAGTCTCCACCTTCTGGCTTTCTGTTCTCGAACAGTACTTTTTATACATTAGCTCTTTTAGCTCGTCCCATGATAAAGCATACGCAACAGCCTCGCCCATTGTCTGAACCTGTAGTTTCCACCATGACAGAGCCCCATCTTGGAACAGCCCGGAAATGTACGTGACCTGATCCTCTGGGGCGCATTTGCTCGCACGCAAAACAGTGTCCGTTTTCTCAACCCAGCACACGAAGGCTACGGCACCCCCAGTGCCGTCGAAATGTAGGGGCTGGCAGCCTAAGAACTGCTTGTAGGTGCAGCCGTTGGGTGGTTTGTTTCCGGGGCGAGAGGCCTCGTACTGTGCGATGAACTGTAAGAGACGTTCTTGAAATTCCGCCTCTGAGGTGGGCATGCGCATTTCGCGTCTTGGTGGCATCTTCTAAAAGACGTTTCATGTAGGTTAGGTCGTAGCAGGTAAAATGTACGTATGTATTCAACAATATTAGCACATAACATCTCATGCTATCAATAAATCAGCCACATAACATCTCATGTCATAGAGCATAAACAATAGATCACTGCGATTGCATTGCCACAAATCGAGACCACAATGTAAAGCTTACACGTACATAACTGTATCGTACAACAATAATGACTTAGTAGGGGACGACCCAAGGCAAGTCGTGCGATTGCCGGACATGTTAAGGAATCTCTGGTCTGTCCATTTTCAAATTCCAGAACTCCACCTTAAGCTTCTGAATTCCAGTCCTAGAACAACATTTCTTCTCAATCATTTCCTTGAGCTCGTCCCAGCTCAGTGCATAAGTAGCATCCGTGCTAAGGGCCTGATCCTGATGGTCCCACCATGAGAGTGTGCTGTCTAGAAATGACCTCAAGGTAAAGGTATCACTCTGCTTGGGGCGAACAGTTAGTCTTTCTTAGAATGGAGTCAATCTTTTCGGACCAACGAACAAATGCAATGGCGCTTTCTGTTTCGTCGAAGTTCAAAGGCTTGCAGTTTAGGACTGCTTATAGGTGCGGTCAGCTGGGGATTATTTCCAGTAGTGCCATTGCTGTGCTAAAAGCGGAGAGCTTCATGTCATGCAATTGCCTGTGAATTGCGTTTTTTTTTTTTTACAGCTCGGCTTCTATCCTTGGCAACATACTGGCGTTTGTGTCACGCCTGGGTGGCATTCTCTTCTGCCGAAATGGCATGAAGAGGGTTAGACAACTTCCCAATTGTCTATGAGATACATAGCACCATAAGCCATCATGTACTCACCCAATTCTACACATAAATATACTCAATGTATGGGTGGGGAAATAAATTTTCTGAGCCTTCACATAGGCTTGCCAATTTGGCTTGTTGCTTGAAATATAATGAACTCGAGGCTTCATCGCCTTGGTCATTCGTGTTTGAGTTATTTCCTGCTACATTGGTTTTCATTAGCTTGACCCGCAGAGTCCACCAGGATTTCTGTGCACTACAAGTCGTTATCACGTGGGCCCCCGTAATAATAAATTGTCTTGCACAGTTACCCCAAATTTTCTCTCGTCCAAGCAGATGATCAATCAAGGAGCAACAGCAGGTGCATTGGTATGAACAGGGTCATGCTCCAATGCGGTGTTAGGAGCAACGCCTGGCTCAGGGGCCACAGCTGGCTCCGGATCAACAAACTTCATCTCAAAATCAGCTGGATCAACCATCACAGGGGGGTTACAGGATCCTCCAAGGGCTGGTTTAAGTGTATGGACTCAAAGTCATGGTCTGGATCAAAACTGGGTGGAAGAACAAGATCACCCTCAGTACTGTGATCCAACTCAAAGCTGTGTGCGGGAAACGGTGCAGCTGATGATGCCGTATCAGGGTCGGCGTCGTGTGAATGGTGCTGCACTCCCTGTATATGCGAAAGATGGATTCAGCAACTCAAATGAGTCTGGGACAGGGGAATGGGCATGAGTTTCCCCTGCAGGTGCGTCCGCAAGCAGTAGGCTAATACCAACAGCAATAGGGCCTCGCCCTCGAATGGGTCCTTTTCTAGTAGATCGTTATCGTCGTCAGAGGCTACGTCGGGGGGGGGGGCATATCAACAACAGGATACGCGGCAAGGGGCACAGGAGCAGGGATCACTGCGAGTGGCAAATTCCCAACAAGATGGCCATCAGTAGGCTCTGCTACGACATCAGGCAGCGTAGAGGGGCTGAAAGTCGTCATTGTCTGTGCCGGTAGTATCGGAAACGTACACCTCGTGCTCCGATGAAACTATGTCGTCTGATACTATGGCCATGGGATTCGTAGTGTCCATCTCTCCAGCACATGATGAAAGCATGACGTTTGTAACACAACACATATACGTATAATAATCAATCATATATTCATTTAGACATGTAAGTCAACAATAATCAATCAAATAATTCTCCTAGTCCCACTAGCCTCCCAGTCTCCTAGACTGACATTCCTAGTCCCACTAGCCAAATTCTTCCCAGTCTCTAAGACTGCTCTATCATCCACCTCGATCTCTTAGACCGAGCCTCGGCCTCCAAGACCGAGCCTATTCTCCCTAGTCTCACTAGCCCTCTACCTCGATCTCTTAGATCGAGCCTCGGCCTCCAAGACCGAGCCTATTCTCCCTAGTCTCACTAGCCCTCTACCTCGATCTCTTAGATCGAGCCTCGGCCTCCAAGACCGAGCCTCAGCATCCAAGACTGAGCCTACTTTTCCTAGTCCAACTAGCCATCTACCTCGATCTCTTAGATCGAGCCTCGGCCTCCAGGACCGAGCCTCAGCCTCCAAGACTGAGCCTAAAAATAATAAACATCTACCTCGATCTCTAAGATCGAGCCTCGGCCTCCAAGACCGAGCCTCAGCCTCCAAGACTGAGCCTAATAATGAATAAATGAAATGTGCTCAACATTTGTTTGTAAAAACGTTTTGGATCTGGACTTAAGTGGTATGCAGTAAAAATGTTTTCGTGAGAGCCCTAGTGATCATAGTCTAGACTCGAGAATGAATCCTAGTTCGCTATGATCTGAGCTCTGATACCAAGCTGTCACACCCTGGCTTTGCGGAAGCGTGGTTAATTTGGTGTGACTTCTTAATACCATAGCTTAATCATAACAAAGCTATATGAATTAAAAACATGCAAGAATCATCCATTAAGTTTTAAAAACCAAAATACAGTACCATTGTTTTAACGGGAAACACGCCCTAACAACCATATCCTTATTCAACAAACATTACGAACCTAAACATAACATAACACAGTTTAAGGACTGTGACTTGTCCAGGAAAGAGTCACATCCCCTAAACCCCGGATGATCTTGGAAACTAGTGCAGCGGGAAAACGTGCCATACCGTGCCAGACCTCTTAATTCCCTGAAATACATGTAAGTTGAAAAATCAACAATAATGTTGAGCGAGTTCATGTGTAGTGAGTAAGTAAAACCTTTGTAATATGTCTGTAAGTATGAAAATTCCTGGTATGTAGCCATAAGGAAAAAGAGATCAATTAATGTGTAGCTAATACATTAATAAGTGAAATGGCCTAGGAAGCACTCAAACCTGTAACGCGTATTTCATACCGGTCCTTCCGGCGGAACGACATAGTCAACACATGCAGCCACACGCTGGCTCATGCGTGGGGCTCGCAACACCCGATAGATCTATCACTCATGCCTCTCGGTCCTTATACAAGGATTAATGGTCTTACGATAATAGCCTACCCATTCACATGATCTAGGTAATAAACCTCCTTATGCTAACCATACCATGTATAAAGTATTCGTAAATCAAGTAACATGTATTTCACCCCCGCAGTTTAGAAAACTGAAAAACAGTTAAGAGAAAAGGGGGACATGAACTCACAGTGAGTGCGTCACAGTACCAAGTAATCCAAATGTCCAACTGCTGTGCAACGACCTACATGTGCTAATTCTATTAGACGGATGGCCGTGCTTTAGCTTCATAGTTTATATTTTCGGGAAACGGTTAGACAACCGCTCCGTGTATATACTTGATAACGTATTTTCCTTCCCAAGGATGGGGGAATTAATACATGTGTAATTATATCATTTTATTAAGTCCCACTTAATACATTTTATTTCTTATTCCAAAAATATAATTATTTTTCTCAAAAATAATATATTTTCTCTTTACATAATACTTTCCAAAATAATATGCTGACAATATCCGCATTTATGAATATTTCCGTATAAAGCGTAAGTTACGTTTTGGCGATTTAGTGGTAATAGTAATTACCGTTGTAACTTATATGTTTGTCGTATAAGCGTTTGTATTATTTTGGGTTCGACAAAGTTAGTAAATATTATTTTTACTCTAAAAATAATATTTATACATTTTCACAAAATAATCATAAACAGTGTTGTGAAAAATATATTTATCGAATAAATATTTGTCACGTTTATTTTTGTGAAAATCCCACCTCCGAATATTTGTAAATAAAGTCATGGCGAATTATATTTGAAAATATGTCAAAAGTAGTCTAACACTTGTAAATAATTCTAAGTGTTAGATTTTAGAAAAATTTCGCCAGAGTTTCCCCTGTAACTGGAGGTGGCCACGCTATCAAGCGTATCATTTTCTTTTACAAAATCACTTCAACAATTTCCTTTAAATCAACCAATCAATTTCCGATACTTCAAACTAGTTTCAACACATTAAACTCGTAGTCTAGTATGTAAAATCACATTATTACATGAACTTGTAGTTTTTCTAAAACTATTGTGTAGATCTCGTTACATTTAGTGGATCTATGTATAAAATAGTTTAGTCTTGTAAAAACCCCGTTTTTGGGACAAATCATCCTTTACAACTTCCCGACAACTTTATAAAAATTGTTATTTTGTCGGATCTTTCGTTTCACAAGTTTCTATACACTTGTAGTCTAAAAAAAATCACCTTTGTTAACATGTTATCCAACTTATATAAAACATGATTTTCTCGACACCCGGTTCTACGAATATACCACTTGTACATACGTAGATCGGCTCGTTTTAAATACTATTTTTCATGTCAAAACACTTTTACACAAGTTCATGTTTCCCGTGTGGTGGAGTTTCACCTTTTAACCCTCGTACCGCTAGAAACAAGCTTATGTTAAGATACATGATCTTAACAAAGTCGGGTTAAACGATGATAAGAGCCACCACATCGTAGATCGGGCCTCAATAATCAACATATTCGAATACTACGACTTTTACACGCGTTATATGCTTTTAACCAACAATATTCGAGTTTTAGTAGACTTTTTAGATTCAAAAGATGGGTTACCGACTTTTAACCGTTAAAAATCCTTTTAACCACTTTAGATACGATCAAGAACAAGTTTTAAATGTTATACCTCTAGCTCGGGGCTAGGGAAGATCTAGTCGGAAATGGCGTGGATAAAAGCAAAGAAACGAGGTCCTTCAACTTCCGCTTGCTTCAAGCTTCCTAATACGCGATCCTCGACACTTGTATAAGCTTGGAATGGCAAGATCAAAAACCTACAATGGATGGATGGTGGGGGTGGGTTACGGCCGTGAGTAGGGAGGAGCAAGAGAGAGAGTTGAGTTGGTGAAATGTGGTGTGTATTATCTCATGAGTTATGTGGTGTATTTATAGATAAACATAGGATTATCGTCCATCGGTCACTGTGTTCTCTAGATATTAGGCAAATGTATTATAATAATCAAAAGGTGTACCTCCTTGTCTCCTCCTAGTTGGCCGATTCCATTGAGGGGAAAGGGTATCCGGTTCGTTTCCAATCATACAGTTAGAGTTCAGTTATGTTAAGTAGGTTACTTTTAGAGATTAACCCCGTTAGTTGTTTGATGCGTTATAATGCGGGTGTTAGGGCAATCAGGGACCCTAACTGGCTCAGAAAAATACCAATAATATTTCTGGAAATATTTTTATGTTCCGGGTATTGTCCGGTTGTTCGGTCGGATAGTAATCCGTTAAAGTGCTTAAGTAATCTTTTAAGCGTCGTAAATAATATTTTTAGCGACACAATTTATTCTGCAAGGTGTCAGGAATAATTCCTCATGTTTTGGCACTTTATTAGTTAGCTAGAAGCTAGTATGTAAATAAAAGTGCTGTGTTTCGTGCTTAGAGTACGTTTTAGGCACATCCAATCTCTGTATCTTATTCCTAGAGACGCAATTATACAACCCTTGTATCCCTACACACACTATGGGTGTAGTAAAATATTTCTGGCTCATACCGGCCTTTAGAGGCAGTGTTTGCCTGATGCTGGCTATATCAGCATGTTCAATAGGTTATCCGTTCAAATGCTACTGTGCTTTTGTGCATCATGTTTGTCACTAGAGTTCAGTAAGTAAATAATGTAGTGACGGAAAATCAAAGTATGATGCAGATATATACAAGTATCAATAATCAAGTAGCAGTTTATCAGAAATCTCAGTTAAGCACAGTAATTAGGCAACAATTAATAGCTAATTAAGTCGTACGGATACCTTGTTTTGTGAGGGTTGTCACACAAATTACCTATTTCAATTTAAAAAATGAATCACAATTTATGTTGATTACCATCTTCTTTGAACCTGGAACAAAGCTGGATAGCCCCAAAACATCTCTCAAGTTTGTAGAAAATATACCTTGTAGTTTACACCATTGTGAGATGACTTACCAAACAACCTGCGCGAAACCACATGAATGTGCAGATTTATTTGTTTCAGTGCAGCGAAAGTAAAAAGCCTTTCCATTAAAGCCCTCTACATGATCACTCCCACCTTTTTAGGAACCAACTGTTCCTAGTTGGATTAGCCGACTCAATGAACACCAACTTGCTAAATAATCAAATTGAACACTACTTTTGTAAAATTAACAAACAATTTACCTGTCAATGAATAAATTGATAAAAAAATTGATTCGTTATCTAGATGCTGCTAAGAACGGCCGCTTCCGTGTCGATTGCTAATGTGGCTCATCTTCACTCACACTACTAAACACACAAAGTAAAACCTAAATTTACACATGAGATCTAATTATATACATTTTCATTTAAAATTAAGAGCATAGAACTTGACACAAACTCACTGTTGGATTTATGTTACATATCCCCCATGTTTTAGTGTAATATAACCCTAAATTGATCCATAAAATCCTAACAAAAAATAAATTAAATTCATTTCAAAATCAAAATCATGATTCAAGAACATCAATACAGAGAGAAGACGTACCTGGGTGCCATCGGAGGGCGGAGTCGCAGTTGGATGATGAGGAAGAACATGGAAGACCACCTAAAATAAGATAGACTGAACATCTGGTTACAGTCGATGATAGCCAAAATCCGTTAGTCTTCATCATTAAAGAGAGAATCAGAGCATGGAACGATACCTATTAGCAAATCCTTATCAAAAGTATATCATATGCTAGGGTATAATGTAGTTGTAGATACTACATAAAGTTTCAACCACTGCTTGCCGACTTCGTCACCATCGCTGCCTTAATTAGTGGTTATTTCCCCAAATTGGTTCCTGATTTAGCCTTAAGTCACCGAGCTGGCGTTGGAACTACCATCGTCATCGTTTGATGATTTTCTAATGGTCACACATAAGTAAAGACAAAAAAAAACCTAACCCTAACTACTATCAGACATACAACACATACATATTATTTAAACTTCAACAGATAAATCTGGCATAAATAGACTTTAGTGCAGTCGTGCCAACGTCCGCATCAACACCAGGCGGTCCAAAGTTATTTTGCCTCTAGGTTTTAGCGTCTATAAGGAGGACATGTGGCACAAAGTTATTTTGCTTTATTACATGAAAACATATTTAGAGGCCTTTTTGGCATCTAATCCACTTTTGATGCAAGAATAGACACAATAGCTACCTATGCTGCTAGAACTGCATCGTAATTCTGCAAAACAGGTTAAAGTATAAAAACAATCACTATTAACTTAAAAGGGAAAAAAATTCAACAACAAAAATGTCTAAAATAAACATGCCAAAAAAGTTTTATACTCTATCTATAACTAATATCATGATACAAAAAAATCTTTAATGACCAGCTTAAAGTGTACCTGTATGAGCTATTGAGTGATGTAATAATTATTTCACTTTAAGCTCATCAATTCTTACTGGCCTTTCATCCCGAAGCCTGTCTAGTGTTTTCTGGTCCCCTCAATCACCTACACGAGAGCACATCAAAACTCACCATTAATAAGAAACAAATCAAGACCCTCAAAGATACATAGACTAAAACACAAAAGAACAACACGATTATAAGCATTAAGATGGACACTCTAAACCTCAAAAGCGGTTAAAACTTACGAAAATTAGTGAGATTCGAAAGCTAATGAAGCAAACAGAACGATAAAGCCGGTAAAAGAAACATGGGTAAGACCCGTAACGACCCATAGTTATTTTAAAGATGATCTGGTTTGACCCGAACTCATATTGCTCCAAACTTGTTATAACCTGAACTCATATTTTACTCTTAACAGCCCAAACATGTTTTGACCCGTGCCCTTATAATCTAAACTTTGGAATAAAATATGTTAGTTCAGCTAACATGTTTTCTTTTAAGCTAATATTTGTTTAGGTAAAATGTATAAGGAGACCACCTACCTATTTAACTTTTTTCATTAAGGCCTTACAACTATTAAAACTAATTTAAAAACCACCCATACACGTACCTGATTTCAATTATACCAGATTCAACAAACAATAGGTTCAAACAATAGGCTGGATAACGAATATAAGCTTTACAAAAAATTAAAACTTTTAGTTTCCTTTCCATTTCGTTAAGTTATCGGAAAAAGCAAAGGATTCAACATATTTTTTGGCTACATTTGGTATAAATGAAACTGGATGCATACTTGGGTCGCCTGTAGAGGATTTTTAATAGTTGGGTAGCCTTAATGAAAAGCTTGAAAAGTTGGGTGGCCTCTTTATACATATCCTTCGTTCTACTAATTTGATCCATTAGAGATAAAAACAACCTAACCTAGCCCATTTATAAGCATTTAAGTCGAAGCTGCTACCTCTACTACATTTCCTCATATTCTTGAGCCGAAAAAGAAAACAAATGTACATTACTATATATCTGTGTACATCAACAGACACACATGTGTGCTGTTGCGGAACATTTCAGGAAAAAGTCCACTTTTTTGTTGCTTCTTTAAGCACTCTTGCAGCTTTTTCCTTTTGTCCTAACCGCCGAAAAGCTGCTAGAAGCGTGTTGTAAAATCTTAACCCTAAACCAAAATCTTCAGTGTTGAGTTTGTAAAAAATATACTCCACCATTTGCCAATTAGAAGCATCATCGTAATCTCCCTAATCATCTGGCCAGTAACCTCATGAATATTTGATGAATCACACTATCATCTCATCTAACAACTTATGGGCATCATCCCACCAGGATACATAATTGACCCCTAATCTTCATAAACACCTTGGTCATTTACATATAATAATCAGCATAAACATGATAACACGATGAAAATTTGTAATAATACAAAGAACAATCTTACATGAGACGCATCAACTACAACAGGGGTTACATATCTCGAGTAATCATCTCAGCCATTGGCATCCCCATCATAACCTAACATACAATTTTCTTCAGAAACTTCACTAACCACTTTTATTTTGATTTTAACCTACTAAATGTGACAATTTTCAAGCAGCCACTCATTTTATAGCAAAATACATGCTACCATAATAAATTTACATCATAATAACAATAAAATTACATGTTTTAGTTTCAATAATTCAAATTTACATTAAATTACCTCTGTAGTAATACGTAGAAGAACCATAACCATTGGGAAAATAAGCAACATCTGGATCCATAACATCCGGGATCAAAGGGGTAAGCGGCCGATTAACAGGTTGACTTGCACCATTCCCATTGTCCCCTGACTCAATAAAAGGCCACAATGGTACATTAACCGCATGATTAGTAATCCAATAAATAAATAATTACCAATTAACAGAGAAATTAGCATATATTACAACATATGGTTAGTTCTCACCTTCTTAGCAGGTTCTGAAACTTCCAAAGTCTGGGATTGAGATCCCAATGATAGTTTTTTCAACAAATCGACAACTTCTGTAGAAACAATAAAGAAAAAAAAAGATAACTTTTAATTACTTCACCTTCTTTTCTTTAACAAAGAATGGTAGAACTAAAAAGCCCTTTATAATAACTTTTCATACATGTTTAATTGTTTATTAGTTCATATTCCAACAAATTGTATGTGTAGCAAGCAACAAATCAACAATTACCATTCCTAAAATCAGCTCGAGTAACCCTTCTAACAGCACCAGCAGCAACACTTGCTCCTGCTCAATCGATTAAATGGGTCATAAACATGTTGACGGGTTGAGCTTAATAAACATATATTTTTATTTTAAATGTGTTGATGGTCATCTTGTTTGATTAAACGGGTTAAATAGGTGAACCCGAACACCACCAGTATGTTAACCAAACGATTTATATGCAATAAAACAGAAGATTTCGGTAAACGACATACCTTGAAAAGTTCATTATCAGTTTTGAAGCTGATTTCAGGAACATACTTCAGCCAAACAGGCAAACCCCTACATAAACATCAAAATAATTATTAAACTTAAAAACATCTAAATCATTATTAAATTTAAAAACATCAAAAATTACAAAGTGTTTCTTGATAAAATTACCCAAAATTCCACTCTACATAAACAAATGGCCCAATCCTTAGATGCATATGCATCCCAACTTTCTGAACCAACTTTACAAACTTTACCAAATCATATCTTCCTTCAAATTATACTACAAAATAATAATAATAAAAAAAAGAATTCTCCCAAAATTTCCATTATTTGAGTTTCTTAATGAGTATTTAAGTATTTGATTTTATTGTTTAACTAGTGATAATTCCCGCGAATTTCGCGGTGTGGGGAAATGATAATTTTTTTTATTTTTTAAAAAAAATTACGTTTAAATTGATCATAAACAAACTGTACGCATGGACTTATGGAAAACTGAAGTTGAACATTAAAATACAACGAAAGCATCGTACTATAGATCTGAAATAACCGAAAAGATAAGTAAACGAAGGAAATACATTTTTCTGGTTTGAGTTATAAATTGAAAGCCTATTACTCTAATACTTCTACTTGCTGGATCTTCGTGACCAATAACCTCGAATTCGTTTTTGACCAATTGAAAAAACAATCATCACCTAACAAAACATGTTCGACTTGAATCATATCATACAATCCAACAACACTTTACATATTGTAAACAAATTATATGTAAAAAATTATATTGGTAATATATTGAAAAACGTTGTAAACAACGTAAAAAAAGTAATCAATAATTTGATTGATGGAGTGCTTTTGTAAATTATTTATGTTGATATACCTGTTACACTGCCATAGAAATTCTAGGTTCTTTTTGAAACATAAATTATGCAATTTCAAAATAATTATGTTGTTTATTTTAGTGCCTTCATTTTTTTATGGTAAGGAATATAAAAATTAATCTAGAGGTAATTTCAACCAAATTATTATGGATGAATGGGCATACTTTCTCTATCATATACCACATATATTATGTTGTGTAGTTATCACTTCTCATGGTTTCCTAGTTAATCTTATAATAAATATGTCAATAAAATTTTAAAATAATATTTTAATAGGTCAAATAGCTGGTAAATAGATGTGCAATACACAATATTATTTTTCATGTACTTGAGCCGCATATTACAAATTGCAGAGTACATCTTCATGCGAAGGCTAATTTGCAAGCTCTATACATATAAATTTGTTGGTGATCGAAATCACAATAATTCTTGTGAGCAAGTGGATCAATATTGGATCCATAATTCTTTGCTTGCAATTTAGACTTCCAAAAGATTTATGGCACATGATTTTTTTTTTTTTTTTGAACCATTAACAAAATTTCATTAAAAAAAAGCATAGCAAGACGCTAGACTACCACCAAAGCATTCGAAAACATGCGTCGAAACAGCTCCAAACAGAAACAAAACAAAACAAAAAGATTAAAAAAATCAAAAACTATCCATGCCTCCTTTTGATATACTTTTGACTCATAAGTACCTCAACGCGTTGGTTTCTTCAACAACTCTTGCCATCATAACTGGATTATGATTAAAACCCACATTGTTTCGCAACTTCCAAATACACCACAAACCTATAAGAATGTTGACTTGAAAAGCCTTTTTCTCTTTTTTGATCCTTTAAAAAATATATGCATACCCACCAAATCAGCCACACTGAAAGAAAAGAAGAGAGAATTTATGCCACTCGCAAATGATATTCCATAAAGCATTAGAAAACTGAAACGCCACAAGCAAATGATCACAAAATGCTAGATTTTCGCCACAAAACTGCACATAACTGAAGGAACATTGATGTTTCTGGAAGCCAATCCCATAAGAGTAGGCAACCGCTCCTTCATAGCTCGCCATACCATAATCCCAACTTTTCTAAGCGCCCAACTATTCTAGCAAGATACTTGAACCGATTGGAAACTGATGAAAGATTGCAAACAGATTTTGAGGTTGTGTACACAAAATAACCCAGAGTAGTCATAATCCCAAACCCATCCATCCTTACTCTGAGATAAAACTACCTCAGCCGCAACCAAGGAGGCTAATAAATCTTCCAGCTCCAATGTCTCAACCCTAGCAGCAACATTAAACTATATATATATATATATATATATATATATATATATATATATATATATATATATATATATATATATATATATATATATATATATATATATATATATATATATATATATATATATATATAATTATGAACCTTTTCCCAAAAAAAATAGTTGCATAAAAATAAAATAGATCAACTATTATTTACCTTTCTTGGATACCAAAACATGTATGTTGTATAGGAAATTTGATCTAAATGTCATGTCAAAAAGAATATAAAGAATGAAAAAAATCTTCGGATTGTTCTAATTCCCCTGTGATTATAGACATTACATAGCAAAATAAAAGTATTTATATAACATACCATGCTTCTCAGCCATGCACGATAATACTTCGTGGTCCCAAGCCAGGTGTTGAATACATCAACTTCAAAAGTAAAGAGGAAACTCTCAGATCCTGTTATAAGTAATATATTCAAACTGTTATATAGCTACCCTTCAAAACAAACCATTATACTGCATGTATACATCAAACTGCTTCATCCTCCTTGGAGTAAGTAATATATTTGAAAAAAAATAAACATTAAAAATATAGATATCCATCGTACCAAATAAATTAAAAATGCCAAATATATGATCACTCAAGAACTTTGAACTTACACACTGCAAGTGACTTTTGTTTTCCCCTTCAGTAGCCGTGGTTTTCACCTTTTTTGAGTGCTTCGTCTCCACACACATTTCAGCCACGAACCTAAGATCACAATTGAAAACTTGTGGTAAATAATATAATATGACATTACATGACATCAACCAATATATTTACAAAACCTGGGGTATTGGAAAATCCAATATACTTTAGGATGTTAACAAACAAATTTAGCTAATTAGAAAATCCAGAAAACTTCGTACAAATTGTCTAATAAATTACATAATTAAAAATGACCTAATTTGGAACATATTACAATACATGGCTTGAAAAAAAACAAAAGAACAGAACTCAAAATGTGCCATTTTAGCAACAATTAAAGAGGCTATCACAACATCAAATCAAGAACAATATGGATACCAAACCATCAAAATAGCAATAAGACAACATTATTGAAACAAACGTGAATGTTCAAAACCCTAATTGCGATACAATCGACCAAATATTTTCGCGATATAAAAACAAAATCTAATACACGGAGGTAAAAAAAATCAGAATAATATATCATTCAAATGCCATAAAAATTTATAAAGATTTAATATCAAAATCAAATTTGTAACTTATTTCCAAATTTATAGATTTAAGTTCTAATTTTAAGATTTTATTAGTTCCCAGTTTGTAATACTTTCTAAAAGAATTTTAATCACATTAATTTCAAAGTTCCCACATTTTATTAGAAATCAAATTTGTAACTTATTTCCAAATTTATAGATATAAATTCAAATTTTTAAAATTTTAAGATTTCATTGGTTCCTAATTTATGATACTTTCCAAAAATATTCTCAATCACATCAATTTCAAATTTCTCATATTTTTATGATCGAAATAAATCAAATTAATTCACTACAATTTGGGAAACCTTGAATATAAAAATCTGAGCTCTAGTAAATAAAGTTGGTAGTTTGAGCAAACCGCCTATTTATATATTTATTTTACTTATGTACACATGCACATATTTATTTAATACAAACAAATTTTAAGTTGATAAGTGCAATAAATCATGTAAACACATTCTATCTCTCCCATTACATATTGTATGCACGACACACATATTGAAAAAATTCGTATCTTTTATCTAATAAATGATTCTATAAAATGCATGTGTTGAAACCACATTCTCCCCCACACAGCTTTTCCCACTCAAGTATCATATCAGTTACATATTTGATTATCTATTAAATTTATTATCAAAATCAAATTTGTAACTTATTTCC
Source organism: Helianthus annuus (assembly GCF_002127325.2). Lineage (NCBI taxonomy): Eukaryota > Viridiplantae > Streptophyta > Magnoliopsida > Asterales > Asteraceae > Helianthus > Helianthus annuus. The sequence goes on from NC_035443.2 coordinate 105,613,086, forward strand.
AAATTTATAAATATAAGTTCAAATTTTAAAAATTTTAAAATTTCATTAGTTCCTAGTTTGTGATACTTTTTCAAAAAAAAAATCTCAATCACATTAATATCAAATTTCTAACATTTTATTAGAAATTAAATTTAAACTCATTTCCAAATTTTATATATATAAGTTCTAATTTTAAAATTTTTTAGATTTTATTAGTTCTTGGTTTGTGATACTTTCCATAAAAAAATTCTTTATCACATTAATTTCAAATTTCTCAAATTTTATCCGAAATCAAATTTGTAACTTATTTTCAAATTTGTAGATAGAAGTTCAAATTTTTAAAATTCTAAGATTTCATTGTTTCCTAATTTGTGATACTTTCCAAACATTTTATTAGAAATCAAATTTGTAACTTATTTCCAAATTTTATAGATATATGTTCAAATTTTAAAATTTCATTGGTTCCTAATTTTGTGATACTTTCCAAAAAAAATTTCTCAATCACATTAATTTCAAATTTCTCACATTTTATTAGAAAATTATTTATTAGTTCTTTCAAATT